>NW_025802696.1:0-1437 GCF_021613505.1 Equus quagga | reverse complement strand
GATAAGATGTTGAATGTTGCTGTTGTTGCTCTGGAGTTTCTTCCTCTTTTGTGTATGCCAGTTGGCTGCCTTCTCTTTGTGGTGTCCATAGGCTCCTCTGTCTCTTCACACCGGTTCATCTTTTCTGCCTCTTCAGCAGTGATGCATTGGGGGTGCTGGGTCATGACTCCACATACATTTGGCCTGATCGGTGAGGTCCTTGGATTGGTGTCTCTCGTCTCCATGTTTGCAAGTGAACCAAGTTTCTGTAGGCATGGTAAGGTGGTGAGTGTTTTCCACGTACGTGTATACATGTCTGCGCAAACACACATGCGTACCCACGTCCCACAAACACACACACAAATATCTAACTATATGTGTATAGTGATGCTTCGCCACCTATTTGCACCCATTGGTCTATTTGCACCTATGCGGACATGTGCATTTCCATCTTGACATGCGTGTTTCTAGGAGAATGAATTTTATTTGTGTGCCCCTGCTTTACAAAGTTCTCTGAACCTTCTTCTTGGGGAGAGGTCAACATCCGTTAGTCCTCTCCTGGGTGTTTCACAGCATGGTAGCAACATGGGCAGTGTTTCTCCCCTTGAAAGGGAGGGCAGGTGAAAGGGTCTGTGCCAGAAGATGTGTGTGAGGTGGAGAGCGAAACTATGGGGGGCTGCATTCTGTGCGCCTCTGTCCTCTTTCCTCCGTTACCCTTGAGAGGTTGACATTGCAAAGTGCACAGGTGTGGGGCCTGTCTCATCCTCCTCTGGGTGGCACCAGACAGGAATATCAACTTGCTTTGGGCCTAAGCAGTCTCTGAGCACACCTTTCACTTCTTCCAGCTCTCACATGACCCCAAGTGCCCCAGTGGTCTTGATGACGTGGTTCTTACCACCCGCTGCGGCCCCCACTTCCCATGCTGCGTGAACTGGTTTCTTCTTCCCTCTCCCCCATCTGTAGGAGGCCATTGGGAAGTAGGTCTCTCTGAAGACCTATCTCCTTGGACCACGAACAGATCAGAGGTCCACTGCTTTGGGCCGCGTCTGACTCAAGGTCTTCAAGAAAGTGCGGATCCTCGAGGTCGATGAGGAAATCAGCCACCGAGGGGGGCGGCAAAGGTAAGGTGAACGCCCTTCCCGTCTGCTTTAGCCTGTGCTGCCTGCCACACACAGAGCCGCCGTACAGATGGTCACTCAGGGAATCTTCCCTGCCCTGGGGACCACAGCTATGGGCCCCTTTTGCAGCCCACCTCCAAGAACCTCACCCTAGACCCAACCCACCTCACTCCTACCCCACCCTACACCCAGCACACCACAGCCACTCCCGATTCTACACACAGCCCACCTCAACCCCGCCGGACCCTTCACCCAGCCCACCTGACTCCTACCCTACCCTCCAACCGGCACATCACACCCACACCCCACCCTTCACCCAGCCCACCTCACCTTTACCCCA
>NW_025802695.1:0-6604 GCF_021613505.1 Equus quagga | reverse complement strand
TTTTAAAACAATAGTTGTACAGTCTCTGTGTACATGTGTCTATGTGTACATTATACGTGTGATATTTTAACCCCTGGATGGTCTGGCCAAAATTAAGATCTCTGTTTAGTTGGCTTAAAGTAAGTGCTTTCTTAAATTCTAAATGTAGTCGAAATTAACAGAGTGACTTTCAAAGTTAACGTGACGTGAATTAACCTTTGGTAAATGAAAGCTTGTTTAAGTTTGTTGGTTTCATTGAAAATAGTCTTGTCAGAGTTGTCAGTATTTGCATAGGATGCAGGCATTCAGACTCGGTTTACTAGTCATATAAGTTCACGTTGTCTGTTAAATTTGTCAGCAAAATAATAGCTTTAAATGATGACCAGTTTTGTCTAATGCCTCATGAGGTTTCCGTAGGTAATCTGAACATAATTGTTGGAAACAAATGGTTTAAATACATAAAACTCATAAAAGTGAATACAATAACATTTATGGCCTCTATACTTGGGGGAAAAAAACAGCTTCAAATTCTTTTGGTAACAATCTTGAATTTTGCCAAGTAATGTTAAATAATAAATATGTGACTATCTGGATCATTTTTGGATAGGATGAAACACTGAATCATTATTAATAAACACATCTAAGTTATCTACTTTTGGCTTCTTATGGAAGAGGCTAAAAGCATGTGGGTGTATTAAAAAGCATGCCTTGTGTTTTGTTGTAAAGCGGCGTGTTTCTAAACTTATGAAGTGTTTAGAATGCTGATATAAAAGACAATCCATAATTGTTTACCTTTTTAGTGTTTACTTGGTCTGTTAAGGGTTAAAGTTCTAATTACCTTATGGAATTAAACCTACTGCAAATTACTAAGGAAAAGAGCTTTGTATTCAAGGAGGTTAAAATGGATGTTTTCAGTAAAAAAGGTATAAAGAATGGAAATATTTTTGTTTGATGGGTTAAGAAAGATAAATTTGTGATATACTAGAAAGGAAAAAGCAAAGACTTTGGGTCAAATTCTGAAAACAAAAAAGAAAGTTGTAGGAGGTTTTTGAAGGAGAAATTCTGAAAGGAGTTTTATGCCTGGTCAAGTAGACTAAAGTAAGTTCAATTAAGTGCATGAGTTTGAATGTTCAAAATAAGTAGGTGCAGAAATTCAAGTTTGGTTTTCTCTAAAAGGATACATTTTCTTGAACTTTTGATCTGCTCTTGGTAAAGAGGTCATAAAAGCTATTCCTTTGAGTAAGTCTACCTAAGAGACAAATCTGTTTTGTGAAGATAATGACTGAGGTCACTCTTAAGATTTTTGACTCTTTCTGTTATCATTTTGAATAGATACCTGAGCATTGCTTCACAGTGAGTGTTGCTTTCTATTTGAACAAGCATTTGAAAAGCTTTTGATATGTTTTGACGAGATTCTCCCTCAAAAATATTCAAATGCTGAATGAAGGCTTTCTTTTGACCTGGTAGGCAGAAGAAAAATTACTCTGAGGATTTTTAGAGGGCCCCTGAGACTTCTCGAAGACATTTGCTCTCTCTTCCTATAAGAAGGAAGATATTAAACTAATTAGGCTTCCTTGGTCTATTAAATTACATGGGAAACATTGTGAAATAAGTGATGATAGACTTCCTTAGGTGGTATAAGATGGGTAAATGTTATTAATATAGGTGTCTTAAAATTATATAGCATTCCTAAGAGTCTGATCTTTCCTGGTTAACAGTCATAAGTCCAATTATTATCAGCAAGTCTTATATGTCACTGAAGTAGCCAAGTTTCTTTGTCAATTGCCCTTTTGAGTCCTTTGTCCATTTCCAGGTAGTTGTTGTTTTACTCTGATGCTTTTTTCTTTTGCAAATATGCTTAATCTTCCGAGAAATTCCAGGAAAGGGTTCTGACACAAAGGTTCTAAACGACAGGTTTCTGATAAAATTTCAGATTGTAAAACTAAACGGAGTAAGAAATTATAGAATTCTAACAGAAACTAAGCTCATCGATCTGCTAACAGAAAACTCAGCTCAAGAATTGATTATACAGGACTGTGTGAACTGATGAGGATGGTTGTAATTTTTTAGAACTTCTGTTTGAAATATTGTTGAGTTTTGATGTTTTGTTTTCTCATAATGAAGGAAATCTTTTTCTCTTTTCCCTTATGCTAACAATGACTTACAGCCATATGGTGAAATTATACCTTCATGAGCAAAACTGAAGCATTTATCTTTTTCTCCCTACCTTATCCCTAAGGAATTTGGAAACCCTTTGTCACTGAGTATGGTTATTTAGTGGCAATATTAGCATAAGTTCCATAAGAATCTGCTCTCCTTATAACAGGACACATTGGTTATACTACAAAGGCTTTGACTGGAATGTCATATTTCAAACATACAGGCTCAGATATGACAAGACATCATTTCAGGAACAAAGATTGGACTTTCTGGAATACAGTCCCTAGGAAACATGGGCCTGGTACCTTGTTTACAGAGATTCTGGCAATCTTGCCCAGTCACTAAGGAAGCTTGCCTATCTGCCAGGTGCAAGGAACCTCCGAATATTTTGGTGGACCTCAAAGAGAACTCAACTCACATCTGTAGGTACTGCAGGCCAAATCTGATGGCAAGTCCTTGGCTTGGCTTTTCTGGCATCTAGAGGCCTTCACAGATCAATATGAGATTACTCTCCCTGCGGCAGCCCCAATTCATACTATAAAAATATCCACCAGGTCATGTAGTTTGGCATGTGGGCCAGGTCACCTTGGGCTTCTCTAGCTTGGGCAGCATTAATCCACATCATAAACCACCCCTGAACCCATTATGACCGGAAATCTTTGGGGATATGAATGATGGTCAGTCTTCTGTAACTACTTCTGGCTGTACAAGGTCGTAGAGCTGCCCCAAAATGAGGCCATAGGTACAGGTAGGAAGTTCAGTGGACCAGAAGTCTTCACCGGTGGAGTTCAAGGGTGACAAGTTGTACAGAGCCTCTGGAGACGAGAGAATCCTTTGACGAGAGGTGGTCCAGGAGGTGAAACATTTTTGACATGCATAAGACAAACAATGAAACAGACAACAAAATATCATAAGAAATACAAGCAGTATGTTTAACCCAATGAATAAGGTTTTGAAGTAGTGCAGAAACCTTGTCCTGACTAGGAGTTCAACCAATCATTTAGATTTAGGGTTGGTCAGACATGGATTTAATTTGGTGGCTGGGATACCAAGCCAGAAATATTTTGACGGTAGTCAGGAATATAGACACAACATTCAGTTTTTATAATGGCACAGGTGCCCCCTTGTGCTGCTGTCAAGACATCCAGAGCCATTTGGATTTGGAGGACTGCCTTACACACTTGGGATACTTCTAAATTGAGCAGCGAAATGCTATGTTGTGTATCATTTAATGCCTTCATAGTAAATTTGTCTAGGACTTCCATGTGCAAGACTTGAATATGCTACAAAAGTCGATTCCTAATTGGTGAAAGAAAATTGCGGAAAGATGGTCATACCAGTGGAAGACAGGGCTGGTCAAGTTGGGTAGGTTAGCAGGAGGAGATATAGTAAATGTAGTTCCACCTTGCATCCAGACAAAGCCTAGAGTGCATCGCCCAATCCATGCAGGTGGTAGCCAAGGTCATAAATTGGAGCCACGTATCCACTGAGCACCGTTAGGGGCTAACCAATGCGTGTTGAGCCATGTATCCCAGTCAGTCTGAAACCAATCAGTATTTTTTTAAGGCTATGATATGGGAACACATATAACAGGGATTTTTTCCCATAGGTCGAGTGCTATAAGGCCATGTATCACAGGGGTGATTTTTTTCCCCAAAAGAAAGTGGCCTTTTACTGAGTTGCCCACTAGTAGGAGAGAACCAAATATATTCATCCCAAATTTTGTATTGTCCATCATGTGTGTATTAATAAGTTGGGGACATTACCTTTGGAACTTGTTCTGTATGATCCAACTGTGACAAGGCAAATCTAGTTAGTATTTGGACAGTAGTATTGAAGGAAAATGATTGTGGCCAGGGACCTCCCAGGTGTCAGACGTAGATGGCCACAAGGAGACATTACTATTAATAATACATGAATATTGCGGAAGAAAAGAGCTAGAATCTAATATCCATGAATGCCTACTATAGCTTCTACAGAAACATAATTTTTTCTCTCTTAAATCACTCTCATTTTTACAAAAGATAGCCAAATCAGGATTACCGGGTTTGCAAATCAAGTGTAGTTTCAATACAACTTGCTCCAATTATTTACATAAGAGCAGCAAGAATAGTAATTGTTCATACAGGCTTTTTTAAATGTGCTTCGCTGGATCTTTTCCTGCGGAATCTCAGATTGAACTGTGAAGGCCTCTCGTGGCCAGAAAAGCCAAGCCAAGGACTTGCCATCAGATTTGGCCTGAAGTACCTACAGATTTGAGTGGTGTTCTCTTTGAGGTCTCCCCAAATATTCGGAGGTTCCTTGCACCTGCCAGATAAGCAAGCTTCCTTACTTACCGGGTAAGATTGCCAAAATCTCAGTAAACAAGGTACCAGGCCTGTGTTTCCGAGTGGCTGTATTCCAGAAAGTCCAATCTTTGTTCCTGAAACGCTGTCTTGTCATATCGGAGACTGTGTGTTTCAAATATGACATTCCAGTCAAAGCCTTGGTAATATAACCAATGTGTCCTGTTATAAGGAGAACAGATTCTTATGGAACTTATGCAAATATTGCCACTAAATGACCATACTCAGTCACAAAGGGTTTCGAAATTCCTTAGGGATAAGGTAGGGAGAAAAAGATAAATGTTTCAGTTTTGCTCATAAAGGTATAATTTCACCAAATGGCTGTAAGTTATAGTTAGCATAAGAGAAAAGAGAAAAAGATTTCCTTCATTATGAGAAAACAAAACAACACATCAAAACTCAACAATATTTCAAACGGAAGTCCTAAAAATTTGTAATCGTCCTAATCAGTGCACACAGTCCTGTATAATCAATTCTTGAGCTGAATCTTCTGTTAGCAGATCGATGAGCATAGTTTCTGTTAGAATTCTGTCATTTCTTACTCCGTTCAGTTTTACAATCTGAAGGTTTATCAGAAACCTGTTGTTTAGACTCTTTGTGTCAGAATCCTTTCCAGGAATTTCTCGGAAGCTGAAACATATTTGCAAAAGGAAAAAGCATCAGAGTAAAACAACAACTATCTGCAAATGGACAAAGAACTCAAAAGGGCAATTGGCAAAGAAACTTGACTACTTCTGTGACATATAATACTGCCAGATAATAAGTGAACTTATCACTGATAACCAGGGCAGATCAGAATTTTAGGAATGCTATCTAATTTTGAGACGTCTATGTTAATAACATTTACCCATCAAATACCAGCTAAGAAAGTCTATTGTCACTTATTTCACAATGTTTCCCATTTAATTTAATAGACCAAATAAGCCAAATTACTTTAGCATTTTCCTCCTTGTAGGAAGAGAGAGCAAATTTTTTGAGAAGTCTCAGGGACCCTCTGAAAATCCTCAGAGTAATCATTCTTCTGTCTACCAGGTCTAAAGAACGCCCTCATTCAGGATTTGAATATTTTTGAGGGAGAAGCTTGTCACAACATATCAAAAGTTTTTAAAATGTTGTTCAAATAGCAAACAACACTCACTGTGAAACAATGCTCAGGTATCCATTCAAAGTGATAACAGAAAGAGTCAAAAATATTAAGACTCAGCCATTATTTTCACAAAAGAGATTTGTCTCTTAGGTAGACGTACTCAAAGGAACAGCTCTTACATCCTCTTTACCAAGAGCAGATCAAAAGTTCAAGAAAATGTATCCTTTTAGAGAAAACCAAATTTGAATTTCTGCACCTACTTATGTTTCACATTCAAACTCATTCACTTAATTGAACTTACTTTAGTCTACTTGAGCAGGCATAAAACTCATTTCAGAATTCCTCCTTCACAAACCTTCTACATCTTTCTTTTTCATTTTCAGTACTTGTCCCAAAGTCTTTCTTTTTTCCTTTCTAGTACATCAGGAGCAATTTACCTTTCTTAACCCATCAAACAAAAATATTTCCATTCTTTATACCGTTTTTACTGAAAACATAGATTTTAACTTCCTTGAATACAGAGCTCTTTTGCTTAGTAATTTCCAGTAGCTTTAATTCCATAGGTTAATTAGAGCCTTTAACGCTTAACGGACCTAGTAAACACTAAAAAGGTAAACAATTATGAAATGTCTTTTATATCAGCATTCTAAACACTTCACAACTTAAGAAACATGCCACTTCGCAATGAAACACAAGGCACGCTTTTTGATACACCCAAACGCTTTTTGCCTCTTCAATAAGAAGCCAAAAGTAGATAACTTAGGTATGTTTAACAATAATGTGTGAGTGTTCCGTTCTATCCAAAAGTGACCCGCATATTCATCTTTTTATCATTTAACTTAACTTGGCAAAACTCAAGATTGTTACCAAAAAGGATTTCGAAGCTGTTGTTTTCCCCAAGTATACAGACCATAAAAGTTATTGTACTCACTTTTATGAGTTTTATGTATTTAAACCATTTGTTTCCAACAATTATGTTCAGATTACTACGGAAACCTCATGAGGCATTAGACAAAACTGGTCATCATTTAAA
>NW_025802694.1:2427-3056 GCF_021613505.1 Equus quagga | reverse complement strand
TAGCGGATGGCCAGGCGCAGCGTCTCGATCTTGGTGAGGCTCTGGCCCGCGGGCGCCACTGCGGGCGGCAGGAAGCGGCGCAGCTCGTGCAGCGCGCGGGCGAGGGTGCGCATGCGCAGCTTCTCGCGCTCGCTGGCGCTCTGCCGCGGGCCGCCGGCGGCTCCGGGTTGTGCTCGTGCGGGTGCCGTCCGGGCGGCCTCTGCGGCGCGGGCTGCGCGGGCCGGGGGCGCGGGCTGCGGGCGGCCGCGGGCGCCGTCGCAAGGGCACGAGCCCGACGAGTCGGAGGAGGAGGCCGGGGACGTGCAGTCGGCGTGGCCGGCCCAGCCCCAGCCCTGGGGCGAGAGCCAGCGGTCGTGGCCGAGGAGGGTCTGCAGAGGAGGGGACTGGGCCATGGCCGGCTGCGGCTCTGGGAGGCTGCCCGCCCGCCAGCTCCGGCCTGAGCTTTTATCGGGCCGAGGTGCAAGGGGGCCCCCCACCAGGTGACGAAGAGGTGTCAAAACCCACAGAGCCAGGGAGGGTCTGGGCTGGGGGGCCCTGGGAAAGGGGGCCCATTTGCGGAGGTGTGGATTCTGACCCCTCGGTAAGTGTGTGAGGACGATTCGATTCGCATCTGGATGGAGCTGCTGAGC
>NW_025802694.1:0-2417 GCF_021613505.1 Equus quagga | reverse complement strand
CCCACTGGCCACACTCCAGAGGGCTGTCCTCGACTGTCTAAAGGTCGGGGCGTCACAGGTAACAGTCGTTCCCCTGAAAGGGCTTCCCTCTCGGCTGGTGCTGAGCTGTGGCAGGGAGGCCCTTGGCAGGAGGGGACACCCCGATCGGGAGCTTCCCAGGAGACGTGCCTGCAGATGCTCAGCCGGCTGGCAGGAGAGGAGCCGTTTCCCTCTCCTGGGGCCTCTGGCTCCAGTGGGGATGAGATTAGGGCCTGCAAGGGGACTATTGACATAGCACCTTCGATTAGCACTCCTGTGTCAGGGGGCTGCTGGGCAATGAGGGCATCGAGGCCGGGAGGTGGGAGGGGGCAGCGCCCTGGACCAGGCTCGGCCTGAGGAACCCGGTGGGTTCCTAGCGGGAGGGCTGAGAGCCGGCCCAGCCTCAGAGGGTGCTGCCGTGTCCCACCTGCCCCCTCCCTGGCCAAGGACCCCCTGAGCGCTCCCCTCTGTCCGGCGGGGCTGCCCCAGGCCTCCTTCCCAGCCTTACACGCTGGCAGGCAGAGGCGGCTCAGGCCAGGGGAGCAGAGCCCTGGCCCAGGCACTTGTCACAACACAGGCCCCAGAGGTGTGAAGTCCTCGCCCCAGCAGGAGGGCATGTGGCCCTGCCGCCTGGAGAACTCATTAGCTCAGGCAGCTCCCAAAGGAAGCCACCGAGAGAGGCTGGTGATAAGGAGATCAAAGGCGGGGGGCCTGGAGGTCACGAAAGGGAGGCTGGCTGACCGAGGGGGTGGGGCCCGGGCTCCAGGTTGGGGGTTCCTCCTCTGCCCCCACTTGGCTCCATCAGGTCCTCTGACCAGAGCCTTTGCACAAACTGGGCCCAGAGACCCCAGGGGACACAGGAGGGGGAGGGACTCCAAGGTCGCACCTCCAATTTGTCAGCCTTTAGGCTGAAGACCCCAAGATTGGGGTTGGGGTGAACTCTCCCATCTGCCTGCCTCTCCTGCCATTTCTGGGGACTCTTTGCCTCCACAGTCACCCCCGGGTCTTTTCAACCCTCTCTCCGCCCTGATCCCAGAGAGCCTCCTGTCATGCCGGCCCACATGTCCCCTCCTGCCCCAGGTCGCTCAGGGGCTCCCGTGGAAGTACCCAGTGAATGTTGATGCTCAGGTCACAGGCCCCAGAATCCTCGGAGACGAGAGCTGAACAGTCAGCCCCCTCACATCCGGCCTCTTGTCCAGGAGATGTGCAGGTGATCTCGTGCTTAAATAAAGTAAGAATTGCTCTCGGAGGGTTGTCACTCACAAAAACGAGTGAGGGGGCTCCCTCTGCAGGGGAGCTGGAAGCCTCAGGGGCAGGACAGGAAAGAGATTGGCTGCACCTTCTGGACTGGTTGATGTTTTGCTATTTTAACCGTGTGCGTGAATTATAGTCAATAAATAAAAGATATGACAATAAAACAAAAGGGGGGCTGATGGCCTAGGAGGTTTTGGTCGTTCTGAGTTTTCTCAACTATCAGCTCCAAGTGGAAATCAGAGTCACGTGGGCATTGGAGGGGTTTTTGACATGCAGAAGGTTGGCCCCGAGCACCCAGAGCGCCCCCTGCCTGTCCAGCCTGCGCCCCGCACCCCCTCCCTCTCGGGGGCACAACACTCTCTCCATTCCCATCGCTTGTTCCCTCGGGTCCATGGGCTCAAAGGGCTCCATCACGGGGCTCCAGTGCCAGGTTCCGGGCTTGGATCTGGAGCCCCAGGAAGGCCTCCGCTGGCTGGGCTCCGGAAGGGCAGACCTTGCTGCCAGCGGCAGGCTGAGGAGGGCTGCCCTGGGCCCGGCTCTGCTGGGAGTCCGTGGGTCCTGCGGCTGCGCCCGGGAGTGGGCTCCTCCCCTTCTCCTCAAGGGCGGGTTGGCACTGCCCCTCCTGGGTGAGGGGTGGGCATAAGCGTCCTGGGGTGCTGGGGCCGACTGCAGAGGAGGGGTATGGAAGGTGTTAGGGGAGGCCCAGGGCAGTGGAAGATAAAAGAGACAAGGGGGGCAGGCAGAGATGCCCAGGGAGAAGGTGCCAAGCCACTTGGCCTTCTCTGCCACAAACCAGCTCAGCCGTCACTCTCACAGGGCTGCAAGCCATGGCAGACACAAAACAGTGGACCCCTGGACTGAGACAGACCCTAGGTACCACTTCTCTTAGGACGTGCTGCTAGACACCAGGTACTTCACAGTCTAGCTGGAGAACAGACACCCACACGTGAAGCAGCGATGGTGACCAGGTGCAAACTCAACCCCTGAGGGGTCAGGCAGGCCCTGCAGATTCTCCGAGATTCCCCATGTGGACAAGCATGTTGTGTGAAATGAGACAGTCTTGTTTCCTTTCCGATTTGTAGGCCATTTATTTCTCTTTCCTTATTGCACAGGCTAGACCCTCTCGTACAATGTCGCGTAGGCCC
>NW_025802693.1:0-3258 GCF_021613505.1 Equus quagga | reverse complement strand
CTTTTGTTTTTGCTTGTGTGTTTGTTGTCAAATCCAAAAATTCATTGTCAAGACCAATGTCCAGGAGCTTACCCTCTATGTTTTCTTCTAAATGCTTTATGGTTTCAGATCTTACTTTCAAGTCTTTAATCCAATTTGAGTCTATTTTTCCTAACCATATCCCTAATGATTAGTGATGTTGAGCATCTTTTCATGTGATTCTTGGCCATTTGCACACCTTGTTTGGAGAAATGTCTATTTACGTTCCTTGCTCATATTTTAATGGAGTTCTTTTATTGTTGCTGTTGAGTTGTAGCCATTCTTTATGTATTCTGGATATCAACCCTTATCAGATAGATGGTTTACAAATATTTTATCTCATTCCATACGTTGCCTTTTCACTCTGCTTATTTTACAGTGTCCTGAACAGAACTTTTAAATTTTGATGTAGTCCAATTTATCCATTTATACTTTTGTTCCCTGTGTTCTTCTATCATATCCAAGAAATCTCTGGGCGAATACAATGTCCTAAACCTATTCCCATATGGTTTATACTAAGAGCTTTATACATTTAGGACTTACATTTAAGTTTTTGATACATTTTCAATTAATTTTTGTTTATGATGTAAGGTAAAGGCCTAACTTCATTCTTTTGCATATCCAGTTTTCCCAGCCCATTTATTGAAAACACTGTCATATCCCTATTGAATGATCTTGGCATCCTTGGGGAAAATGATTTGACCATACGTATGAAACTTTATTTCAGGGCTCTCTATTCAATTATAGTGGTCATATGCCTGTCTTTATAGCAGGACCACACTATTTTGATTACTGTAGCTCTATATTAAGTTTTGAAATCAGGAAGTATAAGTCCTCCAGTTTTATTTTTTTCAGGATTATTTTGGCTATTTGAGGTTTCTTGTTTCCACATGAATTTCAGGATAGGTTTTTCTATTTCTGAATAAAATGCCATTGGGATTTTGATAGGCATTGCATTAAATCTGTAGGTCACTTGGGGTCATATGGACATCTTAACAATAGTAAGAATTGCAATCCATGAACCCAGGATAACTTTTCATCTATTTATGCCTCTTTAATTTTTTGCAGCAGAGTTTTATATTTTTCAGTGTACAACTCTATCAGTCCTTGGTTAAGTTAATTCCTAAGTATTTTATTCCTTCGAATTGCTACTGTAAATGGAATGATGTTGGGCTGTTACCTTACACAATATGGATATAAAAGTTAACTGAAAATGTATCAAAATCTAATATAAGAGCTAAAACTATAAAACTCTTAGAAGAAAACGTAGAGGAGAAGTTTCATGACATTGGATTTACCAATGACTTCTTGGAAGGACACAAAATGTACAGACAACAAAACTAAAAATAGATAAATTGGATGGACTACATCAAGATTTTAAAAGCTTTGTTCCTCAAAGGACACAATCAAAGAGTGAAAAGGTAATGCATGGACTGAGATAAAGTATTTGTAAACCATCTATCTGATGAGATACCATCTGGAATATATAAAGGATGGTTACAATAATACATTGTTACATCTCTTTTTCAAGGGGAGCCCATGTAACACTGAATTATTTGCATTTGACAGATGCTAGCATTACATGAATAATGATCCATAAACTTGGCTTAGATTATTTAATTCTCAGATAATCTTATAGGACTCCTTACAAGGCCATGGTTGCACGTGTAGAGAGAGGTAGCAGAGGAACAACCACCTGTGTGTAACTTGGATTGTGAGCTGGCTGTTTATGCAACACCCTTGTGCCTTCAGAAACAGCACAGGCACAGTTTCTGTAAAACTTCATTCTATTTGATACTGGAGTGTTACAGGGTACATCCAACCTTAGGGCTAGGTGGGTAAGATGACACCCAACTCCTGATGGGTGGCTCGCCATATCTCAGAATGCCAAAAAGCTTTTTCTCAAAGGGAAAATACTTACTCATGAAAGAGAAGATAACTAATCTCGCAAACTTTAAGTGTTATTCTTCTGAGGAGGGTCCCAGGGATTCATGACATTTTTAACTAGTGAGGGAAGAAAGATATAGAATTTTGTCCCTCATTTTGGCATCCCTCAGACCACGAGGCTCCAGGAAAGTTCACTTAGATATCAGCCCTCTGCACTAATGTGGAATTAATATCCAGCTATCTGAGACAAATGAGTCTTACGAAGCCATCCACTGTATTATTCACTTTCATAGCCCCTCCCCTATCTGAATTAAATGTCATGAATGTCACGTGGGATAGTAAAACGATCTAGGTCCTTTTCATTTATTAATCCAAGCAACAAATCATTTTTGAGCATTTATTTCGTGTCAGGCCTTATCTTGGCTCTGGTGAGACAATAGTACACAAAGTAAAGTCCATCCCTTCAGGGAGCTTACATTCTAATAAAACAGACAATAAATAAAATACAACAATATTGTGGAACATCATGAAAGTAGTGTAACAAAGCGGAAGCAGGGGACAGAGATTGGAGAGTGCTGCTTTAGATAGGGAATTCAGGGAAGCATGGTTTGGCAGGGTTACATATAAAGAGATCAAAAAGAAATGAAAGAGGGTGTAGCACTTTCAAAGCTTGATCACGGACTTCTCGGTCTCCAGAAATGTGAGAAATGAATGGTTGTTGTCTAAGCCAGCTACTCTGTGGTATTTTTGTTATTGTGCCCCAAATGGACTAAGATAGTACTCTAAGGTGCCTAGACGGCTGAGACCAAGTCAGAATACTGGAATTGCATGTTGACCACATCACTTTTGCAGTAGTGATCAGAGACCTGGACCCTTGAAAACTCTTAAGGGTTTACCCAATCATTTTGAGGAGCTTATGCCATTCTACTCTTATACTCAGGACAACTGTAATTGTTGTCTTTGAGTGATAACATCTCTCCACAGCACTCTCCTCAGAGCTTTAGCTAACTCCTTGTTCCAGAGAGTATAAATCAAAGGATTCAGTGTGGGAGTAATGATGCTATAGAACACAGAACCAATTTTGTCTTGCAATGGGGTACGCTGGGACCTGGGCCTCATATATGAGAACATGCAGGCACCAAACCAGAGGGAAACCACAGTGAGGTGAGAGCTAAAAGTGGCAAAGGCATTTCTCTTACTCCCAGCTGAACGAATCTGAATGACACTGTGGAGGATGAAGGCATAGGATGTAGAAACCAGAAAGATGGGGAGGAGGAGAAGGATGATGCTGCTGATGTGCACTGTGGTCTCATAGACAGTGATGTCTCCACGTACCAACTTCACAACAGCTGG
>NW_025802692.1:0-1105 GCF_021613505.1 Equus quagga | reverse complement strand
TGTCAGGAGCCTCTTGTGGTCCACAGGCGTGCTGGGGGCGGGGACCCCCCACGTGTGCTGCCGGCAGGGCTGCTCTGTGTGCCTGGCCGGGGACAGGAGGCCCGGCTGCCCCGAGGGAGAGAGGACTGGGAGCCCCGCCACACCCAGGGGGGCAGGAGGCCAGGGCTGTGTCCATGCCGAGCAGGGCTGATGCGGTTCCTGCGCAACCCTCACGGGACAGTTGGGAAGCTGAGGCCGGGGGAAACAGGGACCGGCCCTGGGCCCACAAGGTGGGCAGAGTCCAGAGGAGAAGCGAGGCTTCCAGGCCCCTGGGCCAGCTCTAGCATCCCAGGAGATTGGCCTTGGGAAGGAGAGCCCCTAAGATCCTGGGGGACCTCTGTCCACGCCCTCCCATTGGGGGCCCTTTCCTTTGGGCATCCGCACCTGGGTGCACACTCACTCTCACACAACTCTGCCTGCCCAGGGTGGGGGTCAGGAGGGGAGTGCACACTGGGGAGGTGACAGCCGCAAAGAAGAAAGAGGTTGGAGGTGGCTCTGCCATGGCCCAGAGGTTTCCGGTCCCCTAGCAACATGCCCAGGTCTGTAGCATGAGGAGGAGGAAGCCTGACAAGGTCTGGGGTCCTGTGTCCACCACTCTGGGCACCTGGATGGAGGATGTCCCCGCCCCCAGTGTGGAAGGGGCTAGTGGATAGAAGGCCTGAGGTTACTCCTCCGTCAATTGGGGAGCCTAGAGGAGTGACTCCAAGGACCCCACAAGCTTGTAGAAGAGTTGCTCGATCTCAGTTGTCCGTCCATGACCCACTGTGCTCCGAGGCCTTGGAAAGGGCCTTCTAGACCCTCGAGGCCTTCCTGGGCACAGGGCAGCCTGAGCTGTAGGTGGGCTGGGCACCTGGCTACTGCAGAACGTGGCAGAGCACAGGAACCCTCCTCTGGAGAGCAGGACCGAGGCCATCCTTGTTGGAGCCTCGGGGTCCTCATTTGGATGTGGAGTGGAGTCAGTGCCCTGGCTGCAGTGAGGAGGCCTCGTGGGGAAAGTGCACACGCCGGGGCCAGTGCAAGGAGAGAGGGAGCAAGAGAGGCTTCGCAGGTCCCTCACATCACCCCC
>NW_025802691.1:0-2336 GCF_021613505.1 Equus quagga | reverse complement strand
GGCATCATTGAAGTCACTTTTAATGACATTCCTACAAAAGCAAGAATTATTAAATTTTTCATGCCAACAGCTCTGAAAATGGGGAGAAAGAGATCACCAGCAAATACTGATCACTCCATGCTACCAGAAATGACCTTCTTGAAATCTTTTATTCCAGTAGACTCACGACTCAGGAAAGCAGGAAGTTAATTTCCACCAATATTGTGTCTGCACCCACAGGCCATTCCTTCTCCAGAAAAGCTCTTAACATTAGGATGAGCAAAACAGAAATAAGACAAATTTCTCAAATATTCTACCATTTTCTGCATTTTTTATGAGACTCTACTTCAGATAATTTTCAAAATTGGACAATGATGACTCTGAAGCTTACAATTACCCTAGTTTTCCTCCTCTCACAGGGTCACTGCTCCCTTTTCGTTACATCTCCTTTCAACCATTCTTATTATCATCCAGTTAGTAACTAGTAATTATTATCTTGCACTTCTCATTCATTCTTTAATTGGTTCATGGCAAGAAGATGAAATTTTTAAAGCACATGGTCTCTATTTGGATGCTTTTATAATGCACACTGTGTTCCGTTAGTGTTTTATTATGTAGTAAATTATCAAAGTTTGATTTACAGAAAGGGAAATGAATATTTTTTTCCATTCTTATTTTGAGAGATGAGTATCTTTCCCACACAATGGAGTGTAGGTCAATCGTGTGATAATATGGAATAAAATAATGATTCCTTTCTTGTAAAAATTAGTTCAACCCCACTACTCACTTTGTTGCATGTAAAATCTGGAGGAAAAAAGACAGCTGCTGCTTGGACCACAACTTATTAGTCATTAAATACTTACTGAGTACTTACTACATTGTAGAAAAAACAAAGGTGGATGTGTCACACAAATGGGGAGCCAATTTGACATTTGAGCCTTATTCTCAACACTTTTATCTCATTTCCACAAGACGAACAATTATGAAATCCTCTTAATTCTGTCTCCTAAATATTTTTAAATACATTTTTCCTCCTCCATCCTTGTAATCATTGCCCTTACTTTCCATCATGTTTTCTGTTTAAGCTGAAACTGGCTTAACCAGAATTTAACTGGCATTTGGAGTCTGATTCTATCAGCCAGGGTTCTAAATTGAAAGCAAAAGGAAAAAATGTGTCCCAATTGAAACAAAAAAAGAAATATATTAAAAAAGATTCAGTGGCTTCCAGAATCTTCAGAAACACAGAATAATTAGACTTGGTGCATGCACACTATACACAAAACCCAGTAAGTGAAAATGAATTCTGTGAAGACACTCCTGAGACAAAGTGTGAATAAAGGGTATCATCCCCCCACTGAGGATTAGCAGATTAAGTGACCTTAAACCCATATGCATGGTTTAAAGGAGGCCTTGTGAGGAGACAGTCTTGAGAATTAGGTCCTGGAAAGAACAAGGCATGTGACTGATGGCTCAGAACTGGCCAGAGGGAAAAACATTGGAAAAGATGAGAGTGTTTTCCGTAGCGGCTGCAACAGTTTGCACTCCCACCACCAGTGTATGAGAGTTCCCTTCTCTCCAAATCCTCTGCAACACTGTTTCCTGTCTTGTTAATTATAGCCATTCTGATGGATGTAAGGTGATATCTCATTGAAGTTTTGACTTGCATTTCCCTGATAATTAGTGATGTTGAACATCTTTTCATGCATGTGCCTATTGGCCATCTGTGTATCTTCTTTGGAGAAATTTCTGTTCAGATCTTTTGCCCTTTTTTTTAATTGGGTTGTTAGATTTTTTTGTTGATGAGATGTATCAGTTCTTTATCTATTTTGGATAGTAACCCCATGTCTGATGCATGGTTTGCAAATATCTTCCGCCAGTTGTTAGGTTGTCTTTTCATTTTGTTGATGGTTTCCTTTGCTGTGCAGAAGAGTTTTAGTTTGCTGTAGTCCAATTTGTTTATTTTTTCTATTGTTTCCGTTGCCAGGTCAGACATACTTGAAAATATGCTGCTAAGATTGATGTCGAACAGCATACTGCCTAAGTTTTTCTTCTAGAAGTTTAATGGTTTCAGATTTACATTCAGGTCTGTGATCCATTTTTAGTTGATTTTTGTGCATCGTGTAAGATAGTGGTCTAGTTTCATTCTTTTGCGTGTGTCTGTCTGGTTTTCCCAATACCATTTATTGAAGAGATTTTTCCTTTCTCCGTTGTATGTTCTTGACTCCCTTGCCAAAAATTAGCTGTCCATAGATGTGTGGGTTTATTTCCAGGCTCTCGATTCTGTTGCATTGATCTATCTGTCTGTTTTTGTGCCAGTACCATGCCGTTTTGGTTACCATGTCTTTGTAGTGTATTTT
>NW_025802690.1:0-1215 GCF_021613505.1 Equus quagga | reverse complement strand
CAGGCCACAAAGGTGATGGAGTGATGAGTGGAGAGCATGTCCACCAGAATGCGAGGGCTGACAGCCACAGTGAACAGAATCTCAGAGATGGAGATGGCACACAGGAAGAGGTACATGGGCGTGTGGAGGCTGCGCTCGCTCCAGATGGTGGCCATGATGAGAAGCTTCCCCAGCAGCGTGAACAGGTACATCAGCAGGTACAGGAAGAAGAAGATGGGCAGGAGATGCTGGGGGAAGGTGGAGAAGCCAAGGAGGATGAATTCAGTCACCGTGCTCCAGTTCTGAGCAGGCAAGGATGCTGCATCTGCTCAGATCAGAAACAGAATGAACCAGGGTGATTAAAACATAGATTCTAACTGAGATTTGATGGCAATTTAAGAACTTTATACTATTGAACAATTAGCTTAACTTTTCTGGGTCTCACAATCTTCATACATAGCAAGGAGTAAATCATAATAGTCCTTACCATCAACACAGGGATAAAGATAGAATGAGATCATCATATTACATCCTTAAGACATAGTGTGACTACTGGGTTTTACTAGCAGTCACTAAAAGAAAAAAAAAGATCCCATATTGTAATTATTAAAGACAAGCAGAGTTGGTCAGAGTTGTATTCTCTCAAATGTTGTGCCTGTTCAGGAAAACATATACTTGGGTCTTGGGCTTAAAAAAATCTTTTTTCTCTCAGAATCTTTTTCTTTTAACTGATTAACTCATTTATGCTTGTTTTAATACTAATTTATTGGTACGTATATCTGCCATCTTATTTTGTATTTGTCTTTGCTCTTCTGAAGGAACGGAATAGACTGTTTGTAAAGAGAAGGATGAATGACTATAGGCCAGGCAAATATACTAAGTGAAAGTTGATTCAGCAATCTTGATAACAGACAAAATGGATTTAAGGAAACAAGAATCATAATGTCTCCATTATGACCAGTCACTAAAAGGAACCAGGAAACCTGGAGAAATGGTCTGAGTACGAAAAAAAGCCTAGGACGTGTCCGCTATTGTGAATTGGAACTTTCCTTGAGTAATGGGCTAATGTTAAGAGGATACAGGAACCAGGTTGAAAATGTGCCCATTGGCCAAAGCTGATCATGAAAGAATGATCGTTGTACAGAGGATGGAGGGTCAAACTACATGGTACCATGGGGAGTCAATCAGACAAATTCAGAAGGCAGAACCTTCCACAGAAACTGGTCTGGTCTCATC
>NW_025802689.1:0-3906 GCF_021613505.1 Equus quagga | reverse complement strand
CTCATATCAATGAAAAGAGAAATTCAAGTGCCTTTTCCCACATCCATTACAATAGAATTCAGGGGCTGGCCTGGTGGCATAGCGGTTAAGTTCAATTTGCTCTGCTTCGGTGCTCTGGGGTTCGCATGTTTGGATCTCAGGTGTGGACCCAGCACCCCTCATCAAGCCAGGCTGTGGCAGCATCCCACATAAAATGGAGGAAGATGGGCACACATGGTACCTCAGCGACAATCTTCCTCACACACACACACAAACAATAAGAAAATAAATAAAATTCATTTGCCTTAGGAATAGTATAGCCTTTTAAATGTCACAGTTCTCTAGGGACATGGACACACAAAACTGATGTAAACATGGAAAATGCACCTGACAAATAAAAATGGCAAGAAATAGGAGATATTGGAGTATACGAGGAAGCCATTTTGGGTAAACCTAATTCGGCATGACCTCGTCTTTCCAAAAGGGCCTGACCGTGGCCCTTGAGCATGCATTGTACATCTGCTTTAGGTATTCCCCATGGCAAGAACAAAGGCCCTTGAGATAAAGGTGCAACTTCACTTCCCCTCCCAACATTGGCATTTCTTTAAGGATTAAGCACCTTTCCTTAGGCCAGGAACTGATTGCTTGTGGTGCCCGCCTCTGACCACCCAGCTCAAGACAACAGACTTGCCCCCTGCTAAGCCCACCGCCTGTGACCACCCAGCTCAAGACAATAGACTTGCCTCATGCTATCCCCTCGGAGACAGCAGACCACTACCTGCTGTGTCCATCAAGCACTGTGCTGACAGGGCAATCTTGTGACTTTTGCAGGAGGGATATTTTAATCATATGTGAAACACCCTCTTTGAGGGTATATAACCACCCTGTGTACCCTCACTTCTTTGCAGTGCTCTATTCCTTTGTGGAAAGACTCTCCCGGGTTATAATCCTCAGATTTCAGCTCAGAATAAACTCACCCAAATTTTCATTTATAGACTGGTTATTTTCGTCGACACACCTGAGAACTGAAATACACCTATCGCACCTCTTGATGTTCTCTTGTCTAAATGGAAGAAAATTGTTTCCACAATTGTGTTGCCTTGCTCACATCGTATCTCTGACATTATATTTCCAAACACCAAGTGCAAATGGAAACTAGAATCAGAGGATCTCAATCTTCAACTGATCAAGGAATCTGAGGACAGAAACAGGAATATTCCAATCAGCTCATAGAAGCTGCCTGCTGGCCTGCACCTCACAAGGAAACCGACACTCAGAAAGGGACCACATTCCCAGACTGGAGGTGTAGACTCTCCCCACTGAGACAGAACCCCTGGAGAGGGTCAGTCCCTGGGGAAGGACGGGGGGGACACCTGAGCAGCCACAGGAATGAACTCTGGGGGCCCCACGCACCCTCCCTCTCCTGTGAGCATGGAAGCACTGCCTCCCTCAGACTCCCACTCTCACACGTGAGGAAACTCTCAACCGCATTCAGTTTAAGCCTCTGACCCACATGAACTCCAAATTCATGAACCCTTTGTCCACAGGACAGAACACCCGATCTTCACAGATTTCCTCAGTGTGCAGATTACACTCTCAGTGCGCCTACAGTGTGGGTGCAAAACTCAAACGATGTCTAAAATGTCCAGGCCTAAGAACCACAATGACAACCTCAGACAAGGCATCACTCCCCACCCCATGAGCACGTGCACCCCCAGCTGTCCAGGGCTCTGCAGCTCCTCTCAGGATAAAGGCTCCTTCCATGGGGGTGTGAGCAGGAGGACACCTGCAGGGGGAGGCTCCCTAGAAAGGACAACTGGGTCTGCAAGACCTTCCCTCTGCAGGTTCAAGGGGGCCTCAGCGTGAGTCTTGGACTGAGGGCCTCTGCTCCCACTGGAGATGCTCTGCAACATCATTGTTATTTTTAATCAAACAAGCCCAGTGTTGGAATAATCCAGCAAAATCACTTAAACCCAGTCCTTCCATGGAAAATAGGGAAGAAAAGTATAAGGTATTTCTACCACTTCAACTAGAAAACCTCAGATATCCATTCCATTCAGCAAAATAATGTCAGTTGATTATTACTGTTGCTGAGCGAGGGCTCGCCACCTGATGCGCACAGAAGCTGAGACCACGGCACACCAGGCTTTGAAAGAAGGAACAGTTGATCGGTTGGCAAGGATACAGGAGGACAGGCTCTTAACTCCATCTCCCTCATCCAAAGCGTGGGCTGAGGCTTAAGGGAGCAGGGAGGGCCGGCTGGGATGCAAAGACCTGGCAGGGTGAGGGCAGACTGGCAGATCAAAACTTTCTCTTCTGCACAGGTTCCTGGCTGGCCGCCTCCTGTGACAAAGAGCTTTCAGGTCCTGTTGTTAAGATGGGGTTAGGGATGGGCAGCTGGCAGGAAACGCACCATAAACAAGGGTCAAGTTGTCCTGCAGATTTAACTCACTGCCTTCTCCACTGGTAAGAGTTTCTAGAGATCTAGAGTCATCCTGCCCTTCCTGGCACAGAGAGAGGGAGGCCTCCTTACAAAGGGACGTTTCTCTTAGAATGTAAATTTCCCTTAAAAAGAGTAATTTCTAAGTTTCTGAGATTTGCCTGTGTCTGCTGTTTTTTTAATAATCACCAGCTCAAAATAGCCCTTACGCCAAAAATGCACGCTTTGGGATGACAACTCTGTTCCTGGTCCTGTGGTGACATTATTTCCGTCACAAGACATCACACTTGAACGCTTGTGGTCAGCATGTCTAAGCCCTGGAATTTCATTTGAAAACATCCAAAAGTAAAGAACAGATCTCAGAAACTTACTACACATGCTCAGGTGAAGACAGAGTGAAACAAGTATTCTTAACAAATGGAATGTAACAAACGAATACTATATTTTTCCTGAAATTCACCTCTTTGGTGCCTGTTTGGAACTATTTTATAGTGTCTTCCAAGGTGTGTTCAGTAAATGTATTTACCCTTATTGAAAAACCGAGACTTAAATAAGTGAATAATTTTTTCTCATTCACAAATGGGGGGTGGGCGGATGCCAATGCAACCGATCACCCAGGACATTTTTTCAACAGGAACCTCCATGCAAAGTACTTTCCATAGGATTCTGGGCACAGATGATCCTTGGGGAGAGGCACAAGGATTTCCTGCAATGAGGTTCCAGATGATTATTCTCTGCTTTCCTCTCATGTACAATATCCACATGATGAGGATTGAGGCTGCCCCAGGGAAAGAAGCCCAAGGCGTCCTGCCCTGCATACCAATCTGTATCATCCTCCGGGAAGCACAGGACATCCTGACCTGATCCGATCTGATTCTTATCTAAAGGTACAGGACCACCCAATAACCAAACCCACCTGCACCAGCCATTTTAATGACTTTTTTGTTTTGGAAGATTAGCCCTGAGCTAACATCTGCTGCCAATCCTCCTCTTTTTTTGCTGAGGAACACTGGCCCTGAGCTAACATCTGTGCCCATCGTCCTCTACTTTATATGTGGGATGCTGCCACAGCATGGCTTGCCAAGCAGTGCCATGTCTGCACCTGGATCCAAACAAGCAAACCCCGGGCCCCCGAAGCAGAACGTGAGAACTTAACTGCTGCTCCCCCTGCCGGCCCCACAACTTTTTTACACGATATTTCCTTTCTCTTGTAAAGAAATAGCTCACACACCTATGCCTTATAAGTTTAGCCCTGCCCTCAATCCATTGCAGCTCTTATTGCCCATGGGTCCTGTCCACACGCTATTCTCTGAATAGGGGAGCACTACTGCCAGACCTTGAGAGTCCAAGGAATCTTTCTTTCAACTTCTCTGCTTCCGGAGGCCGCATCACACAGACAAATCTAATCTGTAACATAGAGCCATCCTGGGCCCCTGTGTGGCCCAGTGGTTAAATTCGCGTGCTCCGCTTCAGTAGCCCAGGGTTTC
>NW_025802688.1:0-3883 GCF_021613505.1 Equus quagga | reverse complement strand
AATGGTGTATTTAAGGCCAAACCAAGGCAAGTCAAGGTGACAGAACTACACTACATGAGCAAATGTCTCAGACTTCCGTATTATCCTCTCCGACTCTTTGCTTCATCTTCCTAAATCCACACCTGTGGCCTCATATGAATTAACCTATGAGCAGCTAATGAAGAAGGAATGGAGGGAAAGTGTGATTTACAAATGGATCTGCTTGATCTGTTGGCTCTAGCTATAAGTAGACAGACACGGTATTACAGCCCCAAGCAGGGGTGACCTGAAAAGTGATAGTGAAAAGGAATTCTCCCTGAGGGAGACTTCAGGTGATTCATTGGCTGCTGACTTTGTGAGGAAGAAGACATTGCCTGAAGTACAAATCTACACTGCTTCATGAGCGGTGGCTTGCACGTTGGCCCTTTGGGGAGGAACTTGAATAGAGCAGGACTGAAAGAATGGCAACAAAAAGCTGAGAGGGAAAGTACATGAATGGACCTCTACATGTGAGCACAGAGAATAAGGAATTTGCCTTCCATGTAAATGTGCACCAGGGCGCATCCTCTGTAAGGAGGCTCTGAATTACCAGGTCAGTAGGATGCCACAACCTGTGGATGGCACTCAGTGTCTTTCCCCAACCACCTCAGCGCTCATTTATTGGGCTCATGTACAAAGCAGCAATGGCATCAGGGACAAGGATCTGCACAGACTCAATTCCACAGCCTTCTCTTCACCAAGGCTGATCTGGTTGACACCACTCCTGAGTATCCAACCGGCCAACATCACCAGACATTGTGGAGCCTCAATGTGGCACTATTCCCATGTTAGGGGACCACAAGCTACCCAGTGATAAGTTGGGTTATTTTGCAACGTTTCTATAAGGGAAAGAGTAATGACTGGCCTTCAAAAGGATAGATACATTTTCTGGTGATAGGTTTACCCTCCCTGACCATGATGCTTCTAGTAACACCAACAGTCACCGACTTGCAGAATATCATGGCATCTCACACAACATTGCCTCCAGCTAAGGGGCACATTTTATGGAATTCATCATTTTACCACAAGCCCCATCTTTCAGGAGGTATAGATAGAATGATGAAATAGGCTACTAATGGCTCAGTGTCATCCTGTCAAGGTGAGACTGCTGTCCTACTGGACACAAACTATAAATGATGCCAACATGTGGTTGCCCCCTATTATGGGCTGAATTCTGTTCCCCCCCCCCCCAAATTTACGTATTGAAGTTCTAATCCCTATCACTTCAATGTGACTGTTTTTAGAGATAGGATCTTTGAAGAGGGAATTAGGGTAAAATGAGTTCATGTGGGTGGGCCCTAATCCAGAAAAATGACTAATGTCCTCATAAGAAGAGGAGATTAAGACACAGATACACACAAGGAGGGAAGACATTTGAAAAATGTCATCATTTCAAGGAGAAGAAGGCCATCTGGGAGACAAGGAGAGAGTCCTGGAACACATCCTTCCCTCACGGCCCTCCATAAAAACCAACCCCGCCAACACCATGACCTTGGACTTCTAGGCTCTAGAATTGTGGGGAAATGAATTTCTGTTGTTTAAGCCCCCCCAGCCTGTTGTGCTTTGTTACAGCAGCCCAAGAAAACTAATAAACCAGTCATATCAAATAGCCTAAATGCACAGGTCTGGGGGTCCAGGGGTGGAAAGGAAATAGCTCCTATTACAGTTACAGCAAACAACATACTGAAGGAATTTTTGCTTCTCATTCTCCACAACCTGGGGTTCAATGGGTTTGGAGGTCCTAGTAGGCTAGTGGGTTTGGAAGAATGCTTCCACCAGGGAATGCAGTTATGGTTCTTTCAATTTGGAAGCTGAGTCCACCCACTTGCCATTTTGGCTTCCTTGTGCCAATGATCCAGCAGGCAAAGAAGATGTCACTGTACTGGCTGGTGATGTTCCTGATTTCCCAGGGGAAATTCCCTACTGCTTCATAATGGAGACAAGGAGGACTATGTCTTGACACATTGGCCAATAGTCCTGGTCAAAGAAAAAGTACAACAACCCAGTAAAGGTAGAACCACAAAGACTCAGATCCAGCAAGAATGGAGAATTGGGTTACAGGAGGTTTTCCAGCCAAGAAGTGGGTAGAGGGTAAAGGAAACAAGCAATGGGTGGGGGAAGAATGAAACTAGGATTACCAACTAAGGCCTCATGAACAGCTACGGAAGCAATAACTGTGGCAGTTCTTTTATATGTTTTAATTCCTTCCTCATTCTTTTTCACCTGCTACCTGATATGAAGACCATTGGTGGTGACTAATGTGTTAAGGTTTCACGTGAGCATATGACTGAATTATTATCAGCCCACAATGACACAAGAGCTAATGGGATGATTGTGTGTCCTCTGATTGGAGATATCAATTTTCCATCTGGACAAAGAACGAAAATGCACGCTGATGGGCAAAAGGAGTGGAGCATATTGGATTTTTCTCATTTGTCCTTCTGATGCATTCTTCACTCTATTCTGTTGCTCAGGAAGCTGACCTTTATCGAATTCATTCATGGGCTTCCAGATAGATTTAGCCAATGAGAGGCACTGGAAGAGTTCTAAGGACAGAAGGATGAAGGTAACCTGCTAGGTTGCCATGTGCTGGCTACATCCCTCTACCAAGAGTCAGTTCCTATCTGGCAGACTTCTGCAGGTGTTCTTTCCTGGGGATGCAGGTAACTGCTCTCTCCCCGTGCCCTTCAATGCTAGCCTTGATAACTGCTGCCTACTGTTGCTGACTCGGGGAAACTACACATCTCTTATTGGTTTCCCATAATGCCACCTAAACCTTTACAAACTGACTCTGTTAAACTCTGTTCCATTACCATTTGAGTGTACTGTGTATTTCCTCCAGAACCCTGACATTGGGGGAGAGAAAGAAAGAAGACAAGAGATAACAAAAGTGAGTAGAGAAAGAGGGAATAAAGGAGTAGGAAGAAAAAGCAGGCATGAGCTATTAAGGGATAAAAGTTTATTAAAGAGGGAGAAAACAATAGAAGATACTGGAAAAAAACAAAATACATTAACAGTAGCTGACCATGTACTATATCAATCAGGTTTAGCCAAGAACAACACTGGGCTTTCACTTGGCCCTCTGGCCATGGCAGCTGTGGCCCAAACCAGAGCAAGCCGAGCGGCCCCAGATGCTGATGCGGCATACCTCTCAGGAGACCACCCGATCACCTCTTCTCACGGCCTGGCCATGGCGACCTACAGACAGAGCCATGTGTGGTCAATGGATATTCCTCCATCATATGCTGACCTTGGCAAATCTGCCAGAGATATTTTCAGCAGAGGATTTGGTTTTAGGTTGTCTGGATGTGAAAACAAAATCATGCAGTGTCACGGATTTCTTGGTATCTGGTCCATCTAAATCAGACACTGGTCAAGTTACTGGGACCTTGGAAACCAAATTCATACAGTGTGAGTTGGTCTGACTTTCACAGAAAAATGGGACACTGAAAAGAGTCTGGGAACAGAATTGAATCAGACTTGAAGGTCGGATTTGTCAAGGGTAGAAATTGACATTTGATACTACCTTCTCACCAACACGAGAAAGAAAAGTGGTAAACTCAAGTCTTCTTACAGGAGGGAGTGTAAAATCCTTGGTTGTGATGTGGACTTAGATTTTGCTGGACCTGCCATCCATGGTTCAGCTGGCTTTGATTCTGAGGGCTGACTTGCTGGACACTGGGTGACTTTTGACAGTGCCAAATCAAAGCTGACAAGGAGTAACTTTGCCATGAGGCATAGGAGTGGAGACATCCAGCTACATGCTATGGTCAATAACTGGACAGAGTTTGGAGAATATTTATCAGAAAGTATATGAAGATCTTGATGCTTCAGTGAATCTTGCTTGGACATTAGGTACCGACTG
>NW_025802687.1:0-1178 GCF_021613505.1 Equus quagga | reverse complement strand
ATTCCCTGAAACTACCTGCCTGACACGCCTGGACAACCCACAGGAAACGTCAAAATCACCTGGATGATACCCCGGAACCGTGTGCCAGACATGACGGAACCACCTGCCTGACACGCCAGAGCCACCTGCCAGATACACCAGAAACAGGCGCAGCACACACTGGAACCAGGTGCCCCACAGGACTGATCCACCTGCCATACAAGACTGAACCATCTGCCGCACATGCCGAAACCACCTTCCGCATGCGCCGGAACCGCCTGTGGCACACGCCGGAACCAGCCGCCGGACAGGGGTGACCCACCTGCCTGACACGCTGGAACCAACTGGCGGCCACGTTGGAACCATCATCTGGACCCTCTGGCCCACCCAATGCGGATGCGAGAATCAGGTCTAGCAAGTGCCAGAAGCAGCTGCAGGACACGCCAGAACCACCTGACTCACAGGCCAAAATCACCTGCTGGATGTGCCAGAGCCAATTGACGGACACTTTGGAATCACATGCCGGACACGCCAGAACCACCTCTCCGATATGCCAGAACCACCTGCCGGACAAGCCAGAACCACCTGCCTGACACGCTGCAGCAATCTGCTGGACGTGCCCAAATGACCTGCCGCGTATGCCAGAACCAGGTCCTGTAAAAAACCTGCCGGACACGCTGGAACCACCAGACGGACACGCTGAAACCACCAACCCCATACTGGCGGTCCCGCATCTGGTTCCAGCATGTGCGGCAGGTGCTTGCGGCGTGCCAGGACCTTATTCTACTGTCTCCGGTGGGTGGTTCCAGGGTGTCCTTGTGGTGGTTCGGAGGTGTCCGGCAGTTGGTTCCAGCATGTCAGGCAGGTGGTTCAGGCGTGTCCAGGAGGTGCTTTGGGGTGTCTGGCAGGTGGTCCGGGTGTGTGTGGCACCTGGCTCCGGCGTGCTCGGCAGGTGGTTGGGTCGTGTTCACCAGATGTTTCTGGTGCCTCCTGAAGGTGGCTATGGAATATCCGGCAGGTGGTTCAGTCATGTCCAGCAGCTGGTTCAGTCTTGCTCAGCGGGTGGTTCCGTCGTGTCCAGCACCTGCTTCTGGCACGTTCAACACCTGTTTCTGGCATATCCGGCAGGTGGTTCTGGCAGGTCCGACAGGTAGTTCAGTCATGTCCAGCAGGTGGTTCAGGCTTGTCCGTCACTTTGT
>NW_025802686.1:0-1035 GCF_021613505.1 Equus quagga | reverse complement strand
GGGTTGTAGAAGCACATGCTCTGAGAAGACACATGGATGTGCAGACACAGAACTATATGGCAACAGTGCTCTAGGGATACAGAGAAGGGAGCAACTGTCTACCTAGAAGAATTAAAAAAGAAAAAAAAAACCTTCCTAGAATTGAGCTGGGTCTTGATTTTAGACCTTTGGAGTTTCTCTAAGCTTGATTCTGGGTGGGTACTGGGTTCCTGTCCACACGGGCTCTCCACCCACACATGGAAAATCAGCTCTGTGTCACGCGTTTGGGAAGTGGAGACATGAGCCAAGAGAAGGCGCTTGCCAGAGGGGAGGGGCTCACCTTTCCTCTGCTGGTTCCTGGCTGGGTGCCTTGGCTTCAGGATGAATTGGCCTTGCGTGTCTGGGGACTCCTGGAAGGTGGAGCCCTCTGGTCCCTGTGGCAGGAGCCCAGTGGCTGGACGATGGCTCATTTTAATTATGTAGGGATGCTCATGTCCTGTACAGAGAAAAACCTAACTATGCATCAGGATTATGGTGATGGATTAGGATCAAACCTCCTTACTGTGAGCATGTGGGCCACACCAGTGTGTGCTGCCATTCTCCCGCAGCTTCTGGATGAAGAAGGCTGTGCTCCCGAGCGAGTGCCACGTGCACCCTCACAGGCGACACCTTGCAAAAAGCAGGTGCCCAAGCAAAAGAGTTTAAAAAGGAAAGAGAAAAAGATTTTTAACCACGTTGCTTTCTTTGGAATGCATAGATCCATAAGTGCATTGCACAATCTTGACTTTTGCTGTGTTTCCCTCCGAGAATATTTAATGCCTTCTAGTTTCTGCCTTGACACTAACTAGATCTGTACATCTGAGGCAAATTACTTGACCTCTCTGAGCCTGACATTCATCCTTTTAAATGCTTACCCTCACACAGACTTATAAGGATCAAGGAAAATATATTAATAAACATTGGTGGTCAATGGTTTTTAAAGAATTGGACCATATATGTTCAGAATTGCTGTGATCACTGTTGTCTCACTTGTAATGTCATTTTAACACAGATTTT
>NW_025802685.1:0-7146 GCF_021613505.1 Equus quagga | reverse complement strand
CCCCCCCCCCCCCCCCCCCCCCCCCCCACCCCCCCCCCCCCCCCCCCCCCCCCCCCCCCCCCCCCCCCCCCCCCCCGCCCCCCCCCCCCCCCCCCCCCCCCCCCCCCCCCCCCCCCCCCCCCCCCAGGCGCCCCGGGCCCTGATGCTGGGCGCCTGCCAGGCCGGGAGGCCCGCCCCTCCCCCCCTTGACCCTCCTCCCATCCCCCTCCCTCCGCCTCCTCCCGCTTTGTCTCCTCCGCCCCCTTCCTCCTCCCTCCCTCCCTCCCTCCCTCCCTCCCTCTCCCTCCGCCTCCCGGATCCCGGCCCCCGCTGGGCCTGCCCCGGCCTGCTGGGGAGCGCGCTGGGCCGGCCCGCCTGCTTGATGCTGGGTGCCCCGGCGGCGGCGGTGGCGGGGGAGGAGGGGCGGGCCACCTGGCACTTGGCCCGGCCCGGCCTGGAACGCGGGGAGGGGTGGCCCTGAGGCTCCTGAGCAGCAGCTGCAGAGCGCCCACCCTGTGCGCGGCGCTGTGTGACCTTGGGCAGGTCCCCAGGCCTCTCTGGGCCTGGCCGCCTTCCCTTCTCCCCCACCCCAAGCTAGACCAACCGGAATTGATCAGGTGCCTGCTGGGTGCCAGGGACCCAGGATAGAGCCCTTCTCGAGCCTCAGGGAGCCCACAGCGTGACAGCGGGGTCGTGGGGGAGACAGACAACACAGACGCCGGCAGACGAGATAATTCCAGGGAACAGTATAGTGCCAGGAGGAAAATTCGAGCAGGGGCAGGAGACAGGATGACAAGGGGCTGCTTAAGCCCGGAGATGGGAGAGGCCCCCCCTGAGGAGGTGACATTGGAGCTGAGACCCGGGTGACAGAAGGAGCCTGCCAGGGGGAGACGGCTGTGGGGAGGGAAGCTGTTCCAGGTAGTGGGGACCCTGAGCCTAGAGGCAGGACTGCCATGGGGGCCTTCAACACAACCTCGCCAGCAGCACAGGTCCCCTGATCAGAGCTGGCCCCCTTTCCCAGAGGAGCAAACCGGGGCCCAGTGAGGGTAACGGGCCTCAGCCAAGCAGAGGCTGGAAGAGAAGGACGGGGCTCGGGCCACAGCGTTGTTCCGGAATCGGGTGCTGGCCTCCTGGGGGCTGGGGGAGGCCAGGGTCCAGCGAGGAACCCCGAGGGAGGCAGGCTCCAGGGGGGTGTCAGGAGGGTGGATGGGCCTGGGCCGGGATGGGTGCAATGACCAGGACACCCCAGGGGGGCAAAAACAGGGGCTGCCTTTTGGGTGCCAGCTCCAGCCCTGCTCCCCCCCACCCAGGGTGGTCCCCGGCGGGCCCTGCACACTCTCGCACGATAATAATAGCAAAGGCCTGTTCATCCCTTCAGCTGTTTGACCCTATTGCTCCCACCTTACAGAATCACAGCGACACAGCGGCCAAGGGGGATTCGAACCCAGGCCTCGGGGGTGCTCTGACCTCAGGTTGCAGTCGACTCCTGCAGGCTGGTCAGCACTGAGCAGCTTGTCAGGGACTCTGGGGCCCTGCCCTGCATGTTGGGTGACCTGGGCGGGGCTCCGCCCCTCCTGAGGCGCACCCCTCTATACTCCCAGCCTGTGGAGCCGGCGCTGTGTTGGGCAGACCATAAACACACAAGCAAATAAATAGTGTCCAGAGAGTGAGGAGGCTTCTGGAGGAAATGAAATGAGAGAGGCTGACCAGCTAGGGAGGTGGGGAGCTTCTCTAGCCAGGCTGGCTGGGCCAGGCCTCCTTGTGAGGATGTTTGATCCAAGACTGGAAGGCAGAGATGAGCCAACCATGGTCCAGGTAAAGGAAACAACCCGTGCAAAGGCCCTGGGGCAGGACCGGGCCTGGTGTGGTGGAGCAACAGCCAGGAGGCCTGTGTGGCTGGAGCAGAGGGAGGAGGGGGAGAGAGGGAGGAGGGAGGGCAGGGAGGGGACGGGGGTCAGATTCTGAGAGTGCTGGGGAGCTATGGAAGGTTCTTGCGTAAAGGGAAGGCTGGGCTCTGATTCACATTTTAATGGGTGATCAAAGAGGTGGGAGGATCGGAGAGTGAGTGCACAGCCCGGCCGTGGGGTGTGAGCTCGGGGTGGGAGAGAAGGCCCTTTGGGGGCATAGTGGGAGTCCAAATGGCTGCCCCTTCCTGAGCACTTGGTATGAATGAAGTGCTTTAGAGGCTGTAACTTATTTGAAGATTCTAGTATCAACCTCGTCTATCCAGCCGGGGCCGGCCTGGACTCCCTGTCTCTTGTCCCCAGAGCTGCCCGGTTCTCGCCCAGGGAGAGGCCGGAGCTCTGAACGCTCAGCCACCCCAGTGCCCCTGCCTGGCTGCTGGGTCGCCACCTCGCATTGGCCAGGGTCTTTGCATCTCTACAGACCGGTGTGAAAGCAGGCAGAGGGACCCGTGGGTGTGTCCACCTCCTCCCATTTCCCACCAGAGAAAGTTCAGAGGTCCACCCAGGAGGGGTCAGAGCTCAAGGGTCTTCAATCCCAGGGGAGGGCTTATGGCTGCCCCATTTTTCCTCTTCCACTTTGAGTTAGGGTAACATAAAGGCACTGCTCAAAGGGCACAACTCCTATGCATTCCGCAGAACCCCAGCTTAAACACCCCCACCTGCCATCCAGAAGGCCTTTCCAATTTCCCAAGCGTGGACCTCCCTCCTGGTTCTGCGGCCACCCCCACCCCTGGTCCCTTCTTCTACCGCAGCCCTGACCACAGTGGGGCTGGGCGTTTTCTGCTCTGTCTCCCCCCATCTCCTCAACCTGGGGAACCCCTCCTTGAGTCCCCAGCGTGGCCTGGCCCTGGCTGCCCACGCCGGATGGCAGAGAGCGTCGGTTTCACGAACCAGTCTTGTCCCACCATCTCACCCCCCAGGTTTGTAAACTGAGGCCCAGAGAGAGTCTCAAGGTCAGGCGGGGAGGTGGGGGGCGCTGGAACACGGCGGGGTGGGGTGGGGGGGCGGTGCGGCTCCCCAGGTTCCCGGGTGGGAGGAAATGTGTGTGTGATTTTTACGGGGTGTGGGGGGAGCTGCCCGCCAACTGCGTGCGGTGGGGAGCGGAGGCTCAGAGGTCACCCGGAGCCCTGGCAGGCGGGAGGGGACGGGCCTGGCCGGTGGCCCAGCCGCGCTGCTGGGGGGGCGGCAGGCAGAGGTTGGCGGTGTCGGAAGCCAAAGGCTCGGCCTCCCCGAGGGAGCCGCTTTCCCGGCCCGGGGCGGATCAATGGGCTGTAATTATACCGCGCCGGGCCCGGAGCCGGCGGGGAGGAGCGGGAGCTGGCAGGGGAGAGGCGGGCGGGGGAGCGCGGCCGACAGCGCCCCACGTTACTTTGATTGACAGCCCGGCCGGGCGCCGCGCGGGGGCTTCTGGGGATCGTAGTTTTTCCCAGAACCCCTGCTCCCTTCCCTTCTCCCGTCCGCGCTCGGGGAAACTGAGGCACGGGGAGCAGCCTCTCTCTCCCTTCGGTTACACAGAGGCCCATGCCTTCCCGATCTGATCTGGGGGACAAAAACTGAGCCTCGCTGGGAGCCTCTGGGCTCGGGGGAGAGTCTCAGCTCCTCCATGGGGTTGGGGGGGGGGGGGCGTCCAGCGTGACTTAACCGGCTCTGTGCCTCAGTTTACCCATCTGTGAAATAGGGCGAGACGCCCTGAGCTTTTGCAAGGTGGCATGTTGGACGAGGGGGTCTTGTTTTGAAGGGGTGGCCCCCCCCCCCCCCAGGCTCAGGGGTGGCTCGCTTCTCCCTGTTTTGGGGTAAACTCGAGCCGATCCCCCCTCCCACCCGGCCAGGCTCGCGCGTCCACGAGGGTCTCAGCCCTCCTAGGGAGGGGGAGCTACACTCTCCATGCCACCTTCCGATTGGCCCAGCCGATGCCAGGGTCTCCAGCCATTGGTTGCCGGCTCCCGGAGCCCCCATTGGCCAGCGCCCATTGTGACCTCACGGGCCCATGTGGGAGCGCCGCGGGCGGATTGGCTGGCGCGCCCAGCCAATCACCGCGGAGAAAGGAATTTCCACAGTAGCCGGGGCGACGGGGTTGATTTAAGGTGGTCTGAGCGGTCCCGGGGCCCAGCGCTGCTTCTCGGCTTTTTCCTTGGAAAAAAAAAAAAAAAACAACCACCCACATCCACATCATAAAAAGCCAGCCAGCAACCACCGGGGCTGAGCCTTTCCGTGCGGAGGGAGGGGAGAGCTTGGAAGCCGAGCCCCTTTCCCCATTTTGCAGCATCTGGCTGCATTTTGCAGATGGGGAAACTGAGACCCAGGGAGGTGGGGCGTGAAGGCCCCTGATGGCAAAGGAGTTGGCTGGGGAAAGTCTTGTCGCTTGAATGAGGAGGTCGTGCTGGACTGTCCAGTCTGTCCGTCTCGCCTGGCCTGGCCTGGATTGGCCGGCCCTTCCCTGCCTCCTGCTGCGGCCGGATGTGGCATGTCAGCGGGTTATGGTGCCCCAGGCTGCCCGGGGGTCCCCCCATCTCACACACTGGTCTCAGTGGAGCCTCCCCAAATTCTGCTTCCAAATCTGGGGATGCTCGTGTTCAGAACGAAGCGTCCCTTGCTTCCTAGCAGGTCACACACACCATGGGGTGTGTGTGTGTGTGTGTGTGTGTGTGTGGTCTTGTGGCTTCTCAGGCAATCCACAAGTCTGTATTTACCCACCCCTGTGGAGTGCGCCTGGCTGGGAGATCTAAGACTGGTGGGTACAGGCCCCCTCCTCCAGGAAGCCACCTCTGGACTCACCGGCAGAAGCCCTGTTCCAGTTCTGGGTCCCTGGGGCCCCGGGTGCTCTCTCAGTCCTGGCCCTGACTGTGTGGCCCAGGGAGTGCGTGCTCAGGTCTGTGTCCTCCTCCACCCACCCTGGGAGCCCTCCCTGCGAGGCTTGGGTTGTCTCTAAGGCCCCAGCATCCTCCAGCAGGAGGAAGTGGCTGTAGGATAAATGTCCACTTAGCCACCAACACTAGGCTGTCTGCGTTCAGTGCTTGTGCGGAGCGGGCGAGGTAAGGCTGGGGGCGATCCTTCTGGAGGAGATGCCTGGAAGAGGTGTCTTTTTGGCTGAGCCCTGAAGGCATGGACTTCCTCCAGGCAGAAGGAGTGGGAGGGAATTCCAGGAAGAGATAACAACCTAAGCAAAGCCCCCGAGGTGAGGTGGGAAAGAGCAGAGATGAGGTCATCTGGCTGGCGTGGCTGGAGCAGAGAGAGTGAACCGGTGGAGGGAGGTGAAGCTGGGCGGGCCAGCGGGGGCAGGGCTAGGATGCTAGCCCGAAGATCTGGGAATCTGACCCAAGGGCAATAGGGAGCCATGGGAGGGTTTTAAGGGAGGGAGGGCCAGGCTCAAAGGGAACGTGATAAAGGTGAAGGCTGCGCAGAGGGGGGCGGTAGCTTGATGGCAGATGGGAGCTGGTGCAGGCAGGGAGGGGGCTGTGGAGACAGGAGGAGGGTTACACAGCAGCTGTGGGGGGAGAGAGGCCAGGCTGATGCTCCGTCTTGGGAACCAGGGTGGGCTGTGGGGTCCGACAGGGTGAGGACCAGGTGTGGGGGAAGACGCTGCATCTAGCGGCCTGGGGAGCATGCAGGGGAAATGCCCCTTGGTGGCTGCATCCCCCGGGGCGGGGAGGGGCTCAGGATTGGGAGCAGAGCTTGGACCCACCCTCACGACAGTGTTGACCGAAGCTCAAAAAGAATGTGGTGCCCCAGAGCCTGGGCAGCCAGAAGCACGGGCCAAGGTGACACCCAGGTGACCAGGGCCACCGGGTCGGGAGCCCACGGAGACAGAGGGGACAAGGAAGGCTGCTCTGGGCGGGGCTGCGGGATGGGGGCCGACCAGGGGCCCTTGCACTTGGGGTGGCCGAGCGCTTTTGGCCAGAGAAGGCGCAGGAGGAGAGACGGGCTGGGAAGGGGCGGGGGGGGGGCGCCCCCATTTGGACTGGTGGCCCAGGGAGGGGGGATGCTGCCTTGCCGCGGGAGGCAGGACTTCAGAGACGCCCCCGAACGTGGTGGAACTGAGGAACTCCCTGTCTCCTAGGATTTCCCACCAGGAGTGCGGCCAGGGACTTCTGCCTTGGGCTGGATCAGCTGTTTCTGCTCCTCGCCCCACTGCCTGTGCATTTATGGAGCACCTGCTGTGTGCCGGGCTCTGCAGAGACCCAGACAGGCTCTGTACTAAGGGGAGACAAATAATGAAGAGAACAACCCACGAAGAAACATAATCCTTCTAAACGAACCACAAACAACATAAAAAACTCTGATAGGAACTAGAACGAGAAAAAGAATAGGACGCAGTGTTGGAGAATAACAGGGTGGGGTGATAACATGGATGCAGCTTAAATGGGTGGCCGGGAGGGGACTTTCTGAGGAGGTGACATTTGAGCTGAGACTGGAATGGTGAGAAGCAAGGGAACAGCATTCCAGGTGGGAGGAACAGTCAGTGCAAAGGCCCTGGGGCAGGACCGGGCCTGGCCTGTGGGAGGAACAGCAAGGAGGCCCGTGTGGCTGGAGCAGAGGGAGGAGGGGGAGAGAGGGAGGAGGGAGGGCAGGGAGGGGGTTTGTGCAGGGCCTCATAGGAAGAGGAAGGCATTTGGAACTTATTTGGATGGCAATAGGGAGCCATTGAACACTCCCTACACACACTATCGCCTGGATCTCTCTTCCCCTCCCTCCCTGGGGCTGCCCATCCTTATCTTTCAGGTCTCGTCTCCTATGTTAACCTCCCCAAAGAGGCCTCTCCCAGATGCCCCAGGTCATGGGGTTCCCTCTCATCCCTCTCCGCCACTGCTCCCCAAACTCCTTTGGACACACAAATAATTCCATCACTACCAAGCTGCCATCTTGCCCCGTCCCTTGAACTCAGAGGAGGCAGGACTCTTCCTCCTTCATCCGCCCTTGCATCCCTGGAAGGATGCCCGCCCCGCAGTGGATGTTCAAGAAGTGGCTGTTGGCTGGAAACGATGCTCTTAAGTTTGATCCGGGCTTGTGTGCGCGTTTGCTCGCTCGCTCGCCTGCTGACCTGGGTGCAGACATCAACACGGGGTAGGGGTTTTCTCTGTCTCGTTCCCTGCCAGGCCCCAGCGGCGACAGCAGTGGGTACTCAATGCGTGTTTGTTGATCGACTGAAGGAGCCACTCTGAGGTTTCTCGTAGGCAAGATGGGAATAAGAATGTGGGAGAAGGAG
>NW_025802684.1:0-10023 GCF_021613505.1 Equus quagga | reverse complement strand
ATTATTTCTTCCTTAAATATCTGTTATTCACCAATAAAGCCATCTGGGTCTGGGGTTCTCTTTTTGGGGAGGTTATTAATTATAAACTTGATTTTAAAAATAGATATAAGAAGACTTAGGTTTTCTATTTTTTATGTGTCAGTTTTGGAAATTTGTGTCTTCAAAAATTTTGCTGGGGGCTAGCCTGGTGGCGCAGTCATTAGGTTCACACGTCTGCTTCAGTGGCCCAGGGTTCTCTGGTTTGGATCCCAGGTGTGGACCTATACACCGCTTGTCAGGCCATGCTGTGGCAGGCGTCCCCACATATAAAGTAGAGGAAGATGGGCCCGGATGTTAGCTCAGGGTTAGTGTTCCTCAGCAAAAAGAGGATTGGCAGCAGATGTTAGCTCAGCCTAATCTTCGTCAAAAAAAAAAAATTTGTTCATTTCATCTAAGTCCTCTCTCTTAATTCTAATAGTGGTGAGTTACGACGTCTTCTCTCTTTTTTTTCCCCTTGATGAGTCTAGGCATAACTTAGTCAACTTTACTGACCTCTTAAAAAATAGCTTTCGATTTCACTTACTTTATTTACTGAGTTCCCATTTTTCTATTTTATTGATTTCGGCTCTGTATTATTTCTTTTCTTCTACTTTGGGTTTTATTAGTTATTCATTTTCTAGCTTCATAATTGGAAGTTTAGATCCTTGATGATTTTAGACTTTTCTTATTTTCTAATATAATTATTTTAAACTATACATTTGTCCTGAGCATTGCTTTATGCTGCAACACAACATTTTTTATATATTTTCACTGGGTTCAAAATATTTCCTAATTTATCTTTTGATTTCTTCTTTATACCATGGATTACTTGGAAGTGTGATTGTTTAATTTCCAAATATTTGGGAATTTTTGCAAAAGCCTTTTTTTTTTTTTTTTTTACTGATTTCTAAGTTAATTTTATTGTGGTCAGAGAATGTACTTTGCATGAATTACAGGATATTTTTCAGACTTGTCTTATAGCCCAGAATACTGTAGATCTTAGTAATGTTCCATATTCATTTGAAAAAAACTATGGATTCTGCTGTTGTTGGGTGGAATGTCCTGTAACTGTCCAGTTGGTTGACAGTATTGTTCAAGTCTTCTGTGTCTTTACTATTTTTATCTATTTGTTCTATCAATTACTGAGAGAGAGTAGTGAAAAACTCTCCAATTAATTGTGGATTCAGTTTTTGCTTTATGCATTTTTGAAGCCCTACTATTACAGAAATATACATTTAAGATTCTTATGTCTTCTTGATGAACTGGCCTCTTTGCAGCCTTCTTTGTCTAATATTAACAAAACCACTCCAGTTTTCATATGAGTAGTGTTTGCATGGTATGTCTGTTTCTATCCCTTTACTTCTAACCCATATATGTCTTTATATTTAAATTACTGTCCCCTCCCCCAGACAGCAAATAGTTAAGTCTTGCTTTTTTTAATCCACTTGGGCAATTTCTGCTTTTTATTTGGAGTTTCTAGACCATTTACATTTAACGTAATTTATCAATATAGTTGGTTTAAATCTACTATCTGTTTCTTTTATATTTATCCCATCTGTCCTTTGTTACTCTTTCTCTTCTTTAAGATTTCTGTTGCCTTAATTGCATATATTTTCACAATACATTTTATGTTATTTCTCCTGTTTGCTTCTTAACTACCATTTTTTGCTTTAATTTTTAGTCATTGATCTAGGCCAGCATTTATTTTGATATAACCTGTTCCTTTATTATACATTCAAATATATTCAAAAGACTACCAGTATAATTCATATACACATTTTATACTGATATATCCATAATGAACTTTCAACAACTATAAATACATTGCCAGTTCTTTTCATCTAAACCCGCACTAACTCTCACCTCTTCTAGATTATTCTGAGGCAAATGACAGATAACATATTATTTCATCTGTAACTATTTCTGTATGTATCTCTGCAAGGACTTTTTAAAAATATGAAAACAATAGAATTTTTCCATTGAAAAAATTAACAATAATTTCTTGATAGCATTAAGGAGCCTGTCACTGTTCAGATTTCCCTGATTGTCTTTTAAAAAGAATTTTTTCACAATTTGTTTGAATCAAGATTTAAATAAGGTCATTCCTTGCATATTTTTTTTTAACTGGGGGGGGTGAAAAAGATTCAGTAAGATTTAAAAACACTGCTGCTGCCACTACCATCCCTGAATCCAAGTAGGCCTGCTGTTTGAGTTAAAATTTTAAATAATAATTAAAAAGATTTAATTTGCAATATTAATTAAACAGAGCTCCTATACTACACACATTTTAAATTGGAGTTTCCATTTTACATTGAAGAATATCATTCTTGGGAATTCTCTGAGGCCTACAATGCCACATCTTAGGTAACACTCCATCTTTTGAAAACTTCAATTTTGGACCATTTCCAATATGAGTGATTTCCTATTACTTCATCAATATTATATTGCCAAATTCTGTAAGGCCATAATAACATCTTCCAAGAGGAGGGAAACTGATCAGGAATACTCTCAAATTTTGCCTGCACTGTTTTATTTATGACAATTAAGAGTTAAAGTGACTTAAAAATGTGAAGACTAGGGACTTCAAAAAATTAATCAACCATTCTGACGTAGATTCTATTTCTGGAGTTTTAATGACATTGCTTTACCTCCCAAGGAAATGAGCTAGAGATGTAGAGACAGCAATTGATAGGTTATGAGGACTAAGCTAATCAAAGACATTTAATAAATTATTCATAATTTCCTCATTGGACCTTTTTTTTATTAGCCTAAACTTTTTCCAAATCAAAGGTAAATTGAAAAACTCTATTACTTTAGGGAAAACACAAAAGGGCTTGAGAGCTGATTTTATTATGTCAAATAACATACTCTCTAAAGAAATTTAATTAAGATTCTGATAATACTAAGCATTGTCATAATTGTATAAGATTTAATGAAAAAGAGTTGATGAACATTTTTACAAACTTAAGAATGAATGCATTTGTACTTAAGTGCATGAGGATTATTAGCTTTGAAAAGTATCTCAGTATATGCTAGCGACAATGAAAGTCACTTCTTACATTTCCAGTCTGGGAAAAATAGTTAACTGTTATTTTAGTTAAATTATATCACGTCCACCATTCTATAAAAGAGAGCCAAATGTCAAATAAATATAGCCAAAAAAGCTGCAGAAGTAGAATAACCTGTTAATGTTCATGTTTCAGAGTCCATTAGTGATATTATGGAGCCATAGATTTCTGAAATACTTTCCCTTCTGTTCTGAGCATTTTTTTAATTCCAGAAATTCAATTAGATATTCAAGTCTTATTTAATTATCTATACTGTAGACTCTACAGTGTTCCAAAAATCCTAACTGTAACATGAGGCCTACAATGCGTCTTAGACTGATACTGAACTGGTGTGAAACAGTTTCACAAGAATTTGCCTAGTTCTTTTTAATTTGTGTGAACTATGGGTTTGTTTCTTGGTTGGGTCCATGCTTTATTGTCATGCTTCTCAAATTACATATGTTCTGATGTGCCACAGGATAAAATAGCACATTTTCTAGGAATAAAAGTTTTCCTTTTCTCACTGAAGAAAAATCGATGGATAAGTAATAAAAATTGTAATCTTAAACTGAATACGGCTATATTTTAGAATATAAAAGAAAATTCATATGCATTAAAAAAATAAAATACTAGATTAAAAGACAAATAAACCTGCCCTTTCATGGGTCTCTTTGGGCTCTGCTGCCAGAATCTCTGTCCATTTGCCTTTATTTTACTTAGAGAAGTTGGTGAAAAGTAATGCTCTACTGAATTCACAAGAATTCTGAACATTACTATTTTTAAGAGTTTGAAAGAGTTTAATAAAAAATGCTTAGAGGATCAGATGCTTTAAATTTGTTTTATATCTAATACACTAGGCATGCTTGATTGTTTATTTTATCTTGGGCTAGTATATTATTATTCCATTGTGGTTTGGCCCATTTCCAATTTCAGAATGCCTTGAGCCACAGATGTAGGTAGTGAGTGACTTTATCCTTCTCTTCTGAAAACGGCAGCACACACAGAAACATCTCATTCCATCTTTGACCTGGAAGATGAAAGAGGAATGAAGGGTATTGGGAGAACATTAAGTTCTCTGAACATCTCACTAAGGAGTGCTCAGCACAAACTCACAAGGGCTACAAAGTCTCTTTTTAAAGAATCAGACTAAATCACAACCAGATGGTTGTGTGTTGCTCATTTTGGGGGTGGTGTGTGTGTGTGTGCTTGGGTGGGATGCAGGAGGTCACCAGTCAAAGTTACACTGCTGCTACAAGTCACAGGTAAATCCACAGGATGATCAACTCCACTCCCGTTTCAATTTAGGATAGGCTCTGTCAGCTTCTACTTGTGGATGATCTGCCACAGATTTAGGCTTCAGATAATTTATATTCTCTCAGCCACTCACATAATGCAGAAAACAGTGCCTTGTCTGAAATGAAACTGTTGCACTACAGGACATGAAACATTTATAGAAGCCAGTAGAGAAAAGCAACTGATGGCTGCTGAGGGGTTTAATGAAACAAAGATAGAGTGCCCTTCATCCGCATTCATAAAATAGTTATTTGTACACAGTAGATCATAAAATTTAAGGCTACACATACTATTCTGTCCTCATCATTTAATATATTTGAAATACATGTTTTAAAAATATCAAAATCCACTGTATACAGATATTTAAAAATATATCCACTGTATTTCAATACTAAATCTCTAAGAAAAACTCAAAGCAGTGAGTCTTCTCAGCACTCTGTCAATAATATATCTGGGGGAGTTCTGCTTACTTCAAAGGCAGCTCCTTGCCCAGCCAAGAAAGATCTACAAATGAGAAAGCTCCTCCAGACAAGGCTGACTACGTTCTCAGAGTGCTTCCTGAGCCAGCTCCAAGATATACATTCCTTGAACTTGTATAGGCTTGCCTTGCTTTATCTTCATTCTATTTCTCCAGTTTCTTCTCTTCCTTGTCCTTCCAATTTGGATAGCTTTATGATAGCATTTTCCAGCTCTTTGTCTTCTACCCATGCTTCCTAATCTATTTCGTGCATTCCTACACCGAATTCCTCTTTTGAGCTTCCTTGGGTCACTCCTCTGACCAAAGTGACGTCCCTAGGTGTGTGATCCCCCTTCCTAGTTATGCCAAATGAAGGGAACCAGAAGACGTTATGCCAAAATAAGCCTTTTTGACATTTTGAGCTGAAGGCAATTAAGCAGTAGCAAATGCAGGAAAAGCTCTCTGCCCTCTCCCTATTTGCCTAAAAGCAGGATATAAATTTACAAAAGTGTCCCTTCTTCCCTCTCTAACAGGAAGGACAAAAGTTAATCACAGAGCAACTTTAGACCCTACCAGCCTGTAGATGGCACAGAGGAATCTACATAACGAACTTTACTAACCAGCCTTTATCTCCCACTCCTTTCCCATATATTTGCCTTCCTACAATATGCCACCTCTAGAGACTCAAGGTCCTTTTCCTTTGTCTTGTCATTTCTCTAAAAATGTATTGTTCTTTGTTTAAGATGCTATATAAACCTGAATTCTAGGCCACCTCTTTGGGTTACTCCTTTCTGAGTTTCTCTCCCATATATATGAGATATACATGCTTATAAACTTCTGTTTGTTTTTTCTTGTTAATTTTTCTTTTGTTACAGAGCACAGTCCAGAACCTAAGATGGGTAGGGGAAAAATTTCCTCCCCTACACTAACGTGGTTTCCCAGAACTTGCCTCCCTCCTGGCTTAGGGCAGACAGAAATAATGCCATAAAAATCCTCAGACTTAACTGGGCAGCAGTACTAAACACGTTTCCTGGTTTAATTGTAAAAGACATGAAATATTTCTGTGTACCTTCTTAATTTTTATTTAAAGGAGCAAAGTTGTTATAATAGATCAAAAATTATTTGCTAAAATGTTCACTGCTCCCAAGACATCAGGTATCTTATGAATCCATGAAGAACTTACAATGACAGCTCCGTTAACAGGGAAGAGGATGTTCTGGCCAAACATCCTTTGTTTGTTTGATGTTCCTAAAAGTAGCTTCTGTGACAGCGCCCAGGGCAAGGGCATTTCTCCGCTTTATGATACCTTGGAAATTCTTTTTCAAGTGTGTCTCACTGTCCTAGTTGATCTCCCCCAAATTTTTACCAATACCAAGCTCTGCAATTCTATTTTGGGTTATAAGCAAAGTTATTAGTCACAGTTTGTTGAATAAATAAATAGGCATAATAAATGCAGATAAGACGTTTCGTACACACTTTCCTCCAGATGAAAACTAGAGTTTGAATGCACAGATGTAGAAAAGTTTCAGACATTACTGAAATAGAAAACGTTGACTCAACACTGCTCTGCCCCTTTCCTTCGTCCCTTGATTCTCTGGAGCAGAATTCTGAATGCCTGTTTCCTAAGCCAAATAATTAAAAAGTAACAATAGGTCTGTACAATCAAGTACTTCCTAAAAAGCTCAATGTTAAAACAAATGAGATGATTTCCCATTGTCAATCGGTTTTCAGTCAACTAGCCTGCACTCACAGAAAACAAAACAGTATAGTTATATGAACAATAGTTTCCCATCCCCTAAGCTTCAGAAGTTTGATGGCTCGAATGCCTTAATAAATGCGTTTCCACGTATTACACATCAATCTCATTTTTAAGCTTTCAAGGAAATTTTCATTAAGAATAAAAAACGTTACTGCAGCATTATTCACAAGAGCCAAGATATGGAAAAAACCTGTGCCCATCCACAGACGAATAGATAAAGAAAACGTGGTATACATATGCAATGGAATATTATTCAACCATAAAAAGGAAATCTTCCCATTCGGGAGGACATGGATGAACCAGGAGAGCATAATGCTAAGTGAAATAAGTCAGATGCAGAAACACAAATTCTGCATGATCTCACTTATATGTGGAACCTAAAAAGGCAAGCTCGTAGAATGAGAAAGTGGGACGGCAGTTGCCAGTGGCAATATTGGTCAAAGGGCCAGACTTTCACTTAGAAGATGGATAAGATCTAGGGATTTAATGTCCAGCATGGTGAGTAGAGTTAATAGGATTGTCTTATGTACTTGAAATTTACCGAGAGTACATCTTAAAAGCTCTCAACACAAACATACACACAAAAGGTAACCGTGTGAGGTGCTGGACGTGTTAACTTGATTGTGGTAAGCATTTCACAATGTATACACAGTGTACTAAATTACCATGTTGTACACCTTAAAAAATCATGTGGTACAACCTAAATATATACAATTTTTGTCAATCATACCTCAATGAAGCTGGAAAAGAGAATAAAGAATAATATACGATATATTTTCATGAACCTTAAAAGCTGAGAAGAAATTAATGATTTATAAATTGTTTTATAGTTTGTAAATTTTTTCCCTTAGTTATGTCATAAAAAGTTCACGTAAGGCATTGTGATGGGGGAATTCCCATTATTTAAAAATATTTTTTAGGGTTGGAACACCCAATTTTGTAAACATTTACAATCCATGTTTTGTATCTGAAATACTCTGTCCCATAGTTTGCCATAAACTTTTATTCCTCAAGCCTTCCATTATTTGAAATTCCTAAAAGCCAGGGCTGACTTATAAAACTCATTCCATATTTGCACATTCTACGACATATTTTCACACGTTCTCTTGCAATATCCTTGACCCTAAGCAGTGTACATGGTAAATACTTTTCTTTCTTTATGTATTTGTAAAAGGAACATTCATTTCTTTACAATAATTTTTAAGTAGGCTTGTATAAAGGTTGCTATCTATCTGTCCTAGATTATCAATCTTGAGGTAATGTCTGTGTCTTTTTAATACATTTTTAATAGCATGTAGCACAATATCAAATTCCAATGTTACAAAATGACTTTAGAAAAAACTCTTCATACTTCCAGCTACAAATACCTTACCAATGTGAATAAGATTTAAATTCTGTTATAAAATCCAACTATCAATAATTAAACATAAGAATATTAACATTTATGGGTTTGTCCATACAGAATAGGTCTATATCCAATCTTTCCCCTATAACTCATATATCAAATAAACAACAACAATAAGGAAAAATAAATTTTTATCTATTTTATTTTTTTAGAGGGTTCCAGGGCACATGTGTCTCTGGAATGAAAATGAAGTTGGCAAATACTTGGAAATATTTATTTTAAAAATAAAATTCTTAGACGGAAATACAGCACTTGTCACAATAAAAGACCAGTCATGATACAGTGAAGGGCGTTATAATGAGCTCTTCCTAGAAATCATGGGGACAAAGTAATGTGTTCTGATAGTTTCCACTTGCCATTCTGGCATCATTTTGAAGCCATAGGGGTTCTGACTGATACCAGTTCATGAATGTCTATGCAAATTCCAAGTGATAAAACACGCAGTCATTGTTGTACAAACAGTAAGAACCTGTAAACCAAGATCATACATAATGGAAAAACTATTTTGTTTATTTTTTTAAAGCTGGCACTGAAACCATGAGAGTAGGAAGGACTTGAATACTAAATGATGTGTATTGAGGCAGCAGCTCTTTAATCTGAAAAACTGGGTTTAGTTCACACATGCAGTCTAGCAAGAAACTTTTTTTGTTTTGGAGGAAGATTAGCCCTGAGCTAACATCTGCTGCCAATCCTCCTCTTTTTGCTGAGGAAGACTAGCCCTGAGCTAACATCCATGCCCATCTTCCTCTACTTTATATGTGGGACGCATGCCACAGCATGGCTTTTGCCAAGCGGTGCCATGTCCGCACCCAGGATCCAAACCGGCGAACCCCTGGCAGCGGAAGCGGCACGTGCAAACTTAACCCCTGTGCCACCAGGCTGGCCCCTAGCAAGAAACTTTCTGAGATTATTTGGATTTCCAATGCTGTTCTTCTTTCTGTATCATAGCAACATGATAATCTTCCTTTTATGTGTCTGTATTAAAAAATATATTTTATAATTTTAATTATAATATAATAATGTATTTATATAACATAATAGTTTATCATTTTTAAAATATTAATTTTTAAATATAAATTTAAATGCATACAAATATATTTTAAAATGCAGATGGTACCCCTCCACATCCCTTATATTAATAAATTTCAAATGCCCTGCCTTACCATCTACCTGTTCTTTTAAAAGTTCTTCCTTTTCCTATCAGAATTTTAACTTCTAAACCCAAAGCCATTCACGTTAGCCCCGACTTAAAAGCCTTAACAGCTCCCTACCACCTAGAGCAGTGTTCCCCAAACTTAAGGCACTTGGTAACTCCTTTTGTGATTATTTACCATATTTTTCTTCTCCTTGTACTATTATTTGTTTAATAGTTTGAAAAAAATGAGCTTCCTTTTATAACTTAAATTAAAAAATTTTCTGCCATTTCCACAGTGGAATACAGTTCATCTTGCTTTACCAGTCAGAAGAGAATAGGTTATGCAGAGGTAACAACAGAGCCCCAAATCCCAGTCCATAAACTGAGTTAGTTTCTTGCTCACATTACAGGTCCATCTGAGGTCACTGGTGGGTCTGCTCCACATTTCTGTACTCTGTGACCATAGCTAAAGGAACATCTATTCTGGGACATTGCCAACTTTACTCCAAAGGGAAAAGAGGACACGGCAAATCCTTGCTCTTAAAGTTTCAGCTCGGAAGTGACACAGCTTGGTTCCACACTCATTTCCTTGGCCAGAGCAAGTCATGTGAATAGGACTGAATGGGCGAGGGAAATCTAATCTTTCCCCAGCGAGTGCAGCAGATAATTTGAACAATAATACAACCAAACACAGTTGCCAAGAATAGAAGATAGTTATAATAAAAATGGAATGAAAACACATTATCAATTTCTAGTTAGATAATGTTTCCTGCCAACTGTTAAAATCCTGATAGTGCCAACCAATTTTCTTCTTAATATATTTAGTATATCTGGAAGAGAACTATATCTCACTATGTCATATCCACATCTGGGTATCACATAAAGTCATTCACCTAAAATCTTTGCCAG
>NW_025802683.1:0-2276 GCF_021613505.1 Equus quagga | reverse complement strand
CTTACTTTTTCAGTTGAGATATATACATGATCATAAAATTCCCCCCCTTTTTTTTTTTCGGTGAGGTAGTTTGGCCCTGTGCTAACACCTGTGGCCAATCTTCCTCTTTTTGCTTGAGGAATAGTGGCCCCGAGCTAACATCTGTGCCCATCTTCCTCTATTGTGTATGTGGGGTGCCACCACAGCATGGCTTGATGAGTGGTGTAGGTCCATGCCTGGGACCCAAACCTGTGAACCTGGGCCACCAAAGCAAAATGTGCTGAACTTGACCACTACGCCACTGGGCCAGCCCCAAATTCACCTTGTAAAAATGTACTCAAAAGAAAACTTTTTACTATATTCACAAGGTTGTACAAATCAGTACCACTATCTAATTCCAAAACATTTTATCACCTTAGTAAGAAACCCTGGCCTTGTTAGCTGTCACTTCCTATTCCATCGTCCTCCCATACTCTGGAGACCACTAACCCGTCTTCTGCCTCCATGGATTTGCTGAGTCTTGAAATTCAGTCTACATGGAATCATGCAGTATGTGTCCTTTTAAGTCTAGCTCCTTTCACTTAGCATGAGGTTTTCAAAGTTCGTCTATGTGGTAGATAAGCACATCATTCTTTTACTTTATTTTGTAAAGTATACATGGCATTACATTTGCCATTTTAACCACTTTTCAGTGTACAGTTCTGTGACAGTAAGTACATTCACATTGTTGTGTGACCATCAGCACCGTCCACTTCCAGGACTTTTTCATCTTCGACTGAAACTCTGTCCCATTAAACACTAACTCCCCATTCCCCTCTCCTCCCAGCCCTGGCAGCCACCATTCTCCTTTCTGTCTCTATGAATTTGACTTCTCTAGGACCCTCATAGTAGAGCAATCGTGCAAAATTTATACTTTCATGACAGGCTCATTTTACTTACCACAGTGTCCTCAAGGTCATCCATGAGGAGTCGGTATCAAAATAGCCTTATTTTTCTGGCTGCGTAATATTCCCTTATATCCATAAATGGCATTTTCTTCATCCATCTGTTGATGGACATTTGGGTTGCTTCCACTTTTTGGCTGTGACAAATGTGAACATTTGTGTACTAGTTTTTGTGTGAATGCATATTTCCATTCTCTTCGGTATATACCTAAGGGCAGAAGTGCTGGGTCACACGGTAACTCCTACTTTACATTTTTTATTCTGATGATGATGGTTGCTGAGTGAGACTGATAGGATAAGATAATTGAGCAGCTTTCTGGAGGACGTGGCTAACAGGATGGGAAAGGGTTCCATAAAGAGAACTTGCAAAAGGATGTGGCCCTGAGACCAGCAACAATACATATTAGCTATACTCAGGGACTTCAGCCATCTGTCTAGACAGTCATCCAACAATGAGCATGCCTAGAAACCTGAGAGGAGATTGTGTCACTGGTAACTGAAGGAATCAAAAACCATTTAATAAAACAACCCAAATTTAGTACATTTCCCGAAGACCAACTAAACTCTGTTTAGAAGAATGAACTTTCCACATTTTGGAAAACAGCTTCCACTTAACACACAACAAATCTTCACATGCATAGATATTTTAAGAAATGAACATTCAATCAGCAAGTTAAGATATACTTAAACAAACAAAACCCCCCATCGGGGGCAAAAGATAAGCACTGTCAACATGTAAATGTAAAACTTTCTAGATTTTTTCTGTCTATTGAAGTCTGATGATTTTTCAGTCGTTTGATATTGAGATACACATATGTTCTTCAAATGGTATCATATTGTACCTATAGTTTTATAACCTGATTTTTCTACTGACAGTGTTTCCGGAATGCTTTCCATGTTCACGATATTTTTCCTGACTTCACGTTTATTACGTGGATATGTTGTAATGTGTTTAATCACAGTCAGTTTTTCTGGAATTGGAATACTGAATATTTCCTGACCAGTTCTATGTCTTTTCTAACCTCTTCAACCTCACCTGACCCCAAGGCCATGAGGTTAGGTGTGCCTGGATGGCGTGGCTCCTTTTCAGTCCTGGAAGGTGTGAATGGAGGGAGGAGGACCTGTTCAGGGCTGGGCTGAGCAGCCTAGTCTCAGGTGCAGAGCAGCTTCCCCAAAGTGGAGGTCTGGCCAGAAAACTGTCTGCTGAAGTGTTTGGGTTTCCTGGGCATTAGGGGAAGAGTTTGGGTTTATCTACAGTCCTTCTAATTTTTTCATATTGTTATGTTTGTACAGTTAGAGGTATTATGCAAAATGGAATGGAGGAGCCAAATGTTACTTCCTCTCATGGTAACC
>NW_025802682.1:351-1466 GCF_021613505.1 Equus quagga | reverse complement strand
CGGCAGGAAGGGGCTGGCGAGACCCCGGGGAGGGGAGGCGGGCGCGACGGCGCGCGGAGGAAGCACGGGCTGAGTGAGGGGCGCCGGGCTGGGGACGCCCTGGCCGCACCGGGGCCGCGGGAGCCGGGACAGGAAGCGGCGTCGAGGGCCGGGCGGCGCGGATGCGGGCGACGCGAGCGGCGCTGTGGCCGCGCAATTCCTGCCGGCGAGGAGGGCGGCGGGCGAGGCGCGGCGGGAGTGGGCGGCGCGGCGCCCGGCCGGGGGAGGGGACGGAGGGCGCGCAGCCCCGAGCGGGACTGGGCACGGCGCCGGCCCCGGAGCAGTGGCGAGGACGGCCCGGGACGAGGAAGAAAAGTCGGCGGCGGAAGTGGGCGGTGCGGCGGAAGTGGGCGGTGCGGCGCACGGCCCCGAGCGGGACTGGGCGCGCCGCCGGCCCCGGAGCAGTGGCGAGGACGGCCTGGGATGAGGAAGAAAAGCCGGCGGCGGCGGCGGCGGCGGCGGCGCGGCTTGCCTGTCACGGAGACGCCGGATCGGCCGCGGGCGAGCGGCTCCTCCTGCGGGGCGGGTCCGGGCCGGCTCCTCCCGCGGGGCGGCGAGGCCCCCCCCCCGCCGCCGGGCCGCCCCCGCGCTGCCCGCCGAGCAGGTGAAAGTCCCCGCGAGCGCCGCGCCCGGCCACGCCCGCGCCGCCTGCAGCCCGGCCCGGGGAACTTCGGCCTGGCGCCCGGAGGCCGGGGTCGGACGCAGCCGGGCTCAGTCCTGTTTTTGTTCGTTGCAGTCAAATTGTGAGCCGGGCTGCTAAGAGTTAGCAGCCCCAGCGCCTGGGCGTTTTTGTTTTTATTTTTGGCGGTGGCGAGCGGCGGTGTGGATTGTTTTGGTTTTTATGTTTTAGCAGGAAGGCCCAAGTCCGGGCCCAAATATATCCAGATCATGAATTCTGAGTCTCATTTTGCTGCAGAATCAAGACTGCACCCAAATGTGGGACTATCGCAGGCGCATTTTGTTCCTTTGAGCAGTGATTTGTGACTTGTGTAATAGCGGGTGGAGGGGATGCCTTTTGGGATGGTTTTAATATTTAAAAGCCTTCAGCCTTGTGGAAGTGGGGTAGGCAAAAAAGG
>NW_025802682.1:0-341 GCF_021613505.1 Equus quagga | reverse complement strand
AAAGAGGCAAAGCCAAGAGCAAAGACAGGGTGCTTGCCTTCCTTGCCTTCTTTATGGCTCCTCGGGAGAGTGGGGAACTCTAAATTGGGAGGGCAGTGCCCTCTCAGAAAGGTGTCCAGGGATCCACTGCCGTGATGCCTCTTGCTAAGTAATCCTCTTCCCCACACTGCCATCTTGCTTTACTGACCTATGTCCCACATGACATCCCTGCAAGACGAGGAGTGAAATGTTTGATATCGCTCCAACAGAGTGATAATATGTTTTCCCTGCATTCAGAACATCTCATGCTGCCTCTACTTCTCCCTCTGGCATTTGCAACATAAGACACCACCTTTCCCCAT
>NW_025802681.1:3010-3182 GCF_021613505.1 Equus quagga | reverse complement strand
TTTCCAGTGAGTTTTAAGAGATTCTCTTTTGATGTCCTACAGTTTCACCATTATGTGTGAAGGTGTGAATTCTTTCTTAATTATTTTCTCTGGGATTCATTAGATTTCTTGAATGTGTGGATTGGTGAATTTCACCAGTTCAGCAAACAATTCAGCCATCACCACTTTGAAC
>NW_025802681.1:0-3000 GCF_021613505.1 Equus quagga | reverse complement strand
TAAGTGAGATACTTGACTACAGTAGTATATAAGATGTATTTGTGTGTGTGTATATGTGTGTGTATAATCCTATTAAGCAGGTATCCCCCAATCACTATTTTCTTGAGAGTTTTTATCATGAATGACTATTGAATGTCATCAAAGCCTTTTTAAAAATCGTCTATGGGAATAACTTGTGATTCTTTTTCCTTAAATCTTTTCACAATGTCGACGAAAATAATCCATAACCAATCTATAAATGAAAATTTGGGAGAGTTTATTCTGAGCTAAAATGTGAGGACCATGACCTGGGGCCTTTCTTCCAGAAGGAAGAAAGGGCACCGAAGAAGCGGGGTGCACAGAGTGGTTATATACTATACCCCCCAAGAGGATGTTTCACATATGATTGAAATGTCCCTTTTACAGTAGTCACGAGACTGCTCTGTCGGCACAGCGATTGATGGAAACAGCAGGTAGGTCTGCTGTCTCGGTGAACACAACAGGGTGGCAGGTCTGTTGTCTTGAGCTGAGTGGTCACAGGTGAGCTGGGTGGTCAAAGGTGAGTGCAGCAATCAGTTCCTAGCCTAAGAAAAGATGCTTCTCCCTAAGGAAATGCCAATGTGGGGGGAAGTTGCACCTTTATCTTAAGGGCATTTGTTCTTGCCATAGTAAATGTTTAAAGCAGATATACAATGCATGCTCAATGGCCACAGTCAGGCCCTTTTTGGAAAAAACAAAGTCAGGCCGAATTAGGTTTACACCAAATGTCTTCCTCATATACTCCAATAGATGCTATTGCTTGCCATTTCTATTTGTCAACAAGATGAATGATATTAATAGATTTCCAAATATTGAATCAATTTTTCATTTCTGTTTTAAATTCCACTTGGTCATAATACATCACATTCTTAATGTGGTGTTGGAATATCCTTGCTAATATTTTATTTAGTATTTTTGTATTGATATTCATAAGAGATCTTGGTCTTGTCGACATAAATAATCCATGAACAATCCATAAATCAAAATTGGGGTGAGTTTATTATGAGCGAACCCTGAGGACCACACAACTGGGAGAGTCCTTTCACAAAGGAATGGAGCACTCCAAAGAAGTGGGGGTGTTCAGGGTGGTTGTATACCATCAAAGAGCATGTACCACATGTGATTGGAATGTCCCTTTTACAATAGTCACGAGATGGCTTTGCTGGCACAGCAAGTTGGTGAATGCAGCAGGTTGGTGGTTGCAAGGTAGGTGGTCACAAGGTGAGCACAGCAGGTCAGCAATCCATCCTTAGTTTAAGGAGAGATGCTCATCCTCAGGGAAATGCTGATGTGGGGGAAGTTACATCCTTATCTTTAAGGGCATTGTTCTTGTCTTTGGGTCACAGTAAATACTTAAAGCAGATACAGGCCATGTCAGGCCCTTTTGGAAAAACAAGGTCAGGCCAGCTCTGTTTTAACCCCAATGGCTTCCTCATTGACAAATAAAAATGGCAAGCAATAGGATATATTGGAGTATATGAGGAAGCCATTTGGTATAAACCTAATTCGGCCTGACTTTTTTTTTTTCAAAAGGACCTGACTGTGGCTATTGAGCAGGCATTGCATATCTACTTAGACATTTCCTATGGCCAGAACAAAGGCCCTTGAGATAAAGGTGCAACTTTCCCCCACATTAGCATTTCCTTAGGGATAAGCATTTTTCCTTAGGCTAGGAACTGATTGCTGCACTCACCTCCCAGCTCACCTGTGACCACCCAGCTGGAGACAACAGACTGCCACCCTGCTGTGTTCACCAAGACAGCAGACCTACCTGCTATTTCCATCAATCGCTGTGCCGACAGAGCAGTCTTGCGACTATTGTAAAAGGGACCTTTCAATCCTATGTGAAACATCCTCTTTGAGGGTATATAACCACCCTTATACCCCGACTTCTTTGGAGTGCTCTGTTCCTTTGTGGAAAGACTCTCCCAGGTTATAATCCTCAGATTGAAGCTCAGAATAAACTCACCCAAATTTTCATTTATAGATTGGATATGGATTATTTTCGTCGACATCATATACTTCAATACATCCTATTGCTTGTCATTTGTTTATCAGTCTATAGTTTCACCTCTTTGTCCTGTCTGTACCAGGCTTAGGTATCAATATTATATTTGTTTTGAAAAAGCAATTCAGAAATTTCCCTTCATTTCAATGCATTGGAACTGTCTCGACTTTAAAGATTTGGAAGAATTTTCACGCAGAACAATCTGGCCCTTGTGCTTACTTTGTGTTGTGGTTTGTTAATAGCTTTGTCTATTTCTTCCATCTAAATTGGTCTATTTAAATTTTCTTTCTGTAATGGAGACAACTTTTGTTACCAGTATTTCCCTTGGAAATTATCCATTTCATCTAGGTTTTCAAATTTATTTGCAAAGGGCTTTTAAATTTTTAAAATTTCTTCTATTTCAATAGTTATTTCCTCTTGTCATTTTGAAAATTTTATCTGTGCTCTTTCCTCTTTTTTTATTTTTATTTTTTGAGGAAGATTAGCTCTGAGCTAACATTCCCTGTCAATCCTCCTCTTTTTCCTCCCTGATCTAGCATCCGTGACCATCTTCCTCTTCCTCTACTTTAAATGCGGGACACCTGCCACAGCATGGCTTGACAAGCAGTGCATAGGTCCACACCCAGGATCCGAACCGGCAAACCCCAGGCTTCTGAAGCAGAACATGCGAACTTACCTGCAGCACCACCGGGCTCGCCCCTTTTCTCTTTTATTCTTGAGCAAGTTACTGAGTACTTTGTCTATTTTAATTTTTTCAACAAATCAGGATTTTGAATTATTAGTTATCTGATGTTCTTTATTCTCTACTACACTAGTTTTTGTTTTCTATATTTTTGCTTTCTCTTGGTTTACTTTATTGTACTTTTTCTAGTGAGAAAAAGTTTTTGAAGTGAGAATTTAATTATTTTCACTGAAAAAGTCTTTGGTGCAGTGCATTTTCCTGTTATCATCTCTTTAAAAGAATTCCATAGCTT
>NW_025802680.1:0-1261 GCF_021613505.1 Equus quagga | reverse complement strand
AAAAATAACATTTAGCAACAGTAAATTAATATGACTTTTTACTTCTAGAGTATAATTTTATGTAAAATTTTACAGCATATTACACTATGCCAAATCTCTGTAATGTTATCTACAATAAAAGTATTTATAAAATATATACTATTTTAAAGTACATTAAAATGTAAAAGACCAAGAATAAAAAAGAGCAGTATCTTATTTTCTTTTCCATTTGGACAAAGATAAGTATCTAAAACAATATATAACATATACATTGAACTTAGTAACAGATTAGGAATAGTTTTAATCCCTTAACTTTTAAGTTATTTCTACTGTTTATTATCTAATTAGTTAGTACATGTTCTTTTAATTAGAAAACACATAATATAAAACTACTGATACCATTTGGTATATAAGCTTCCAGAGTTTTTAAAATTTATATACTACTATAAATTCATAGAAAGTACACTCTTTAAAATATTTGTAACACAGTATATATTCTGTTTTATAACCTCTTTTTTACATAATAGATCATTCCCCTTAAATATGAAATCCAACTCATGGATTTCATGATTCAAATATTTCTCAACAAAGCTGAAGTACTGTCAAGTTTTATAATATTCAAGATAATTATTTCATTCCAATCTATTTCTTTAAGACAAAACCTAATTTTATAATTTCTCCAAATCCTTTACAAAATAAGCCTAACTAAAATGTCTAAAGATAGTTTATGTATTTTTGGCTTTCATTTAAAATTACTGGTGTTAAATACTATTAACTGCAATGAAAGAGAATAATGAATTTTAATTGTCTTTCCATCTTAAAATAATGTCTTAAAAAGTACTTTCCGAAGTATCATTTAAAAACATTAAAAAGTATTACTAATAAAAATTATGTGCCTTTGCTAAACATAGCATTTTGAGACAACTCCTACAATACAGTAATCTCAGATTACTTAGAAAGACATATACTATTGATACTGTGCCAAGGGAACTTATGTGAGGAAGCTGGCACATTCTGCTACCAAACAACTCTGCTACAGAGAAAAGAACACTGGAGTCATAAGACCCATCTTAGCTGTGTACCTTTGGAAAATCATTTAACCTCTTAAAAGATATATTTCTTCTTCAGTAAGACAGAGTTATCACTGCTTGCAAAGAGTTGTTTAGAAGATTACACAGTCATGCGTCACTTAACGACAGGGATACATTCTGAAAAATGCATCATTAGGTGATTTTGCCATCGTGTGAGCATCCTAGACAGTACTTACACAAACCTAGATGGT
>NW_025802679.1:0-2925 GCF_021613505.1 Equus quagga | reverse complement strand
TCTCTGCGCCCCTGCCAGGGAGGCTGCTTTGAGTGCACATTTGGGGGGAGCTGCCCCTTCACGCGGGGCATGGGCCTTGGGTCTGTCACCCACTGGGCAGGGTTGGCTGTGGGGTCGCTGTGGCCACAGCCCGCCCTGCCTCCTGCTCTCCTGTGAGGTCTGAAGGACGAAAGGGGACAGCAGACTGCAGGAGGGAGACTTTCTGTGATGTCCCCAGATGGGGACACACGTGAGCTCGGTGCTTTCCCTGCTGAGGGTCTTGCACCTAAGGAGCCATTAGCCGCTGGGAGCACCCTGTGTCCTCGGAAAGGAGGTGACAGGAGAGTCTGGGAGACCTGAGCCCGACTCGAGCACTCTCTCCTTGTACGTTTCTTCCCCGAAGAGAGGCTGGCATGAATGCTCCTTCCTGTCTCTGCTCGCACACTCTCATTTAGCCTGCGGGCCTGAGGCAGGAACTTCACTCGCAAAGGACAGAGAAGGCGGCTCTGGGAATAGGTAGGCTCGTGTTCGAATCCTGGTTCTGACACTTGCTGACTGTGTGACCTTGGGCAAGTCACTGTCTGCTTGACCTTGTTTCCGCATCTGTGAACTGGGGATGATAAAGTACATCCCTCAGGGATTTGATGTGAGGCTCGAGTGTGCTGATCTGTCACAATCTCAGATGCCTCCAGGGGCCAGGCAGGCAAGTGAGTGAGAGAAGTGGGCCACGTGCAGGCAGCAGGGAGTGGTGGGGACTGCAGTAAACCAGGAGCACAAAACCATGTAAAGGAGGGGCAGCTGCTGGTCAGTGTGATCTGACCCAGGGCACTCAGGCACTTGATCCAGGGCGTTATCGACACCCTCAAAACCCCAGAAGGTGGTTTTTTCACTCAAGAGTCTGTGGGTGGACCCTGACCCTGTGGGGCTTAGCTGACCTGAGAGAGCGATCTGGTCAGCAGGGAAGTGTGGTAGAAAGAAGTGCGGGCCGTGTAGCTGGTCTTCCAAGTAAGTGTTCAAGAGAAACAGGAAATCAGCTTTATTTTTTCAATGTTGGCTGTTAACATTTTTTAAAAAGTTATTTTTTATTGAAGTCATAATAGTTTATAACATTGAGGTAGTTACAGTTTATAACATTGTGAAATTTCAGGTGTACATTATTATGTGTCAGTCACCATACATATATGACCCTTTACCCCTTGTGCTCACCCCCAAACCCCCTCCCCCTGGTAACCACTAATCTGTTCTCTTTGTCCACGTGTTTGTTTATCTTCAACAGATGAGTGAAATCATCTGGTGTTTGTCTTTCTCCGTCTGGTTTATTTCATTTAACACAATACCCTCAAAGTGCATCCATGTTGTCGCAAGTGGGACAATTTTGTCTTTTTTATGGCTGATTAGTATTCCGTTGTGTATATTTACCACATCTTCTTTATCCAATCATCAGTCGATGGGCACTTGGGTTGCTTCCACGTCTTGGCTATTGTGGATAATGCTGCAATGAACACAGGGGTGCAGAAGTCTCTTTGTACTGTTGATTTCAAGTTCTTTGGATAAATACCCAATAGCTGGATAACTGGGTTGTATGCTATTTCTATTTTTAATTTTTTGAGAAATCTCCATACTGTTTTCCATAGTGGCTGCACCAGTTTGCATTCCCACCAGCAGTGTATGAGGGTTCCCTTTTCTCCACATCCTCTACAGCATTTGTTACTATTTGTCTTGCTAATTATAACCATTCTGACAGGTGTAAGGTGATATCTCATTGCAGTTTTGGTTTGCATTTCCCTGATGATTAGTGATGTTGAGCATCTTTCCATGTGCCTATTGGCCATCTGTATATCTTCTTTGTAAAGATGTCTGTTCATATCCTCTACCCATTTTTTGATTGAGTTGTTTGTTTTCTTGTTGTTGAGTTGCGTGAGTTCTTTGTGAATTTTGGAGATTAACCCCTTGTCGGACATATGATTTGCAAATATATTCCCCCAGTTGGTGGGCTGTCTTTTTGTTTTATTCCTGGTTTCTTTTGCCTTGCAGAAGCTCCTTAGTCTGATGAAGCCCCATATGTTTATTTTTCCTCTTGTTTCCCTTGCCTGAGTAGACATGGTATTCGAAAAGATGTTTCTAAGGGTGCTATCGAAGAGTCTGCTGCCCGTATTTTCTTCATGGAGTTTTATGGTTTCATGTCTTTCCTTCAACTCTTTAATCCACTTTGAGTTAATTTTTGTGTATGGAGTAAGATAATGGTCTACTTTCATTCTTTTGCACATGGCTGTCCAGTTTTCCCAACACCATTTATTGAAAAGACTTCCCTTCCTCCATTGTAAATTCTTGGCTCCTTGGTCAAAGATTTGCCGTCCATAGATGTGTGGGGTTTTTTTCTGGACTTTCGGTTCTGTTCCATTGATGTGTGTGTCTGTTTCTGTACTAGTACCATGCTCTTTTGATCACTATATTTTGAAGTCAGGTATTGTGATGCCTCCAGCTTTGTTCTTGATTTCTCTTTCTGCTACTTCGTTATTAGAGTATAGAAATGCAACTGATTTTATAAGTTGATTTCATACCCTGCAACTTTGCCGTAGTTGTTGGTTATTTCTAATAGATTTCTGATGGATTCTTTAGGGTTCTCTATATATAGAATCATGTCATCTGCAAACAGCGAGAGTTTCACTTCTTCCTTGCCAATTTGGATTCCTTTTATTTCTTTTTCTTGCCTAATTGCTCTGGCAATACTAGCAATACCCAAAACAATCTACAGATTCAATGCAGTCCCCCTCAAAGTTTCATGGGCTTTTTGGAAATGGAAAAGTTGACCCAAAATAGTGTGCTTCTCACATAAAGATAGACAAATCTTTGAGTAGAGCAGAATTGAGAGCCCAGAAATAAGCCCACATATCTATGATCAATTGCTTTTTCCAAAGGGTGCCAAGCCCACTCATTGGGAAAAAA
>NW_025802678.1:0-1736 GCF_021613505.1 Equus quagga | reverse complement strand
CGTGGCCTTCTGAAACTGGTTTCTTTCACTCAGCATTATCCTTTTGAGATTCATCTAAGTTGCTGTATGTATCAGTGACCCGTTCCTGTTTATTAATCAATGGTGTTCCATTGTCCCACAATTTGTTTATGTATTGACCCACTGAAGAACATTCAGGTTGTTCCCAGTTTTTGTCAATTATGAATAGAGCTATTAAAAACATTTATGTCCAAGTCTCTGTATGAACATAGCTTTCCATTTCTCTGGGTTTAATACCTACTAGTAGGATCGATGGACAAGACAAACCTGGATTATACTGCTACAACATAAAGGAAGTGTTATAGGTTGAATTATGCCCCCCTCCCATTCATATATTGAAGTCCTAACCCCCAGTACCTCAGAATATGACTGTATTTGGAGGCAGGGTCTCTAAGAGGCAAGTAAGTTAAAATGAGATCACATGGATGGGTCCTAATCCAACTGGTGTCCTTAAGAGATTAGGACACAGACACACAGAGAGGACCAATCTTGTGAAGACAAAGGGAGAAAGCAGCCGTCTACAAGCCAAGGAGAGAGGCCTCAGAAGAACCCATCCCTCTAGAATTTCTAGCCTCTAGAATCATGGCGAAATAAAATGCTTTTGTTTAAGCCACCTTGTCTGCGGTATTTGTTACAGAAGCCATAGCAATACACTCTACCTTCAAAACATATCAAGAATCGAATCATTTCTTGTTGCCTGGAAGACTGCAAACTGCTTTTCCTGCCTCCACCCTTGACCCCACAGACTATTCTCAACACGGGAACCGGTGAGTCTACAAAAACTACATAAGTCAGATCATGTCACTGCTGTGCTCCAACCCTCCAGTGGCTCCCACTTAATTCGGAGTAAAAATCAACACCATTACCATGGCCTGTAGCCCCATGTACATCAGGTTCTTGTCAGCTCTCGGCTGTCATCTCCTATGACCCACTCCCCGGCTCCAGATACCCTGGCAGACACGTGCAGCCTCAGGGCCATGACAATAGCTGCTTCCCCGCCCAGGACACCTTTCTACATATTTGCCCAGGGCTCATTCCCTGCCTCCTTGAGTTCATTACCCAAAAGTCACCTACTCAGTGAGGCCGTCTCCAAACACACTATCTGAACCTGCACCTCCCCACCACCCGCAATCCCCATTCCCATCTCCATTTTTCTCAGCTTTGACCATCTCATATAGTGTCTATCTCACTATATTTTTGTCGGTCTCCTGGACAAGAAGATAAGATCCACAATGGCACCTATTCTTATCAGCCTTCTTCACAGGTGCATCCCCAAGTGCCTACAACAGTGCTTGGCATGCAGTAGGCACTCAGTCAATACCCGTTGAATAAAGGTCCAAGGTGAGGCTCCACCAAGTGCTGGGTATTGCATCAGGTGGTCATCTCAGAGTTAGACCCCCTGACAACCCCCGGCACTTGCTCACCTGGGGAACAGTGCAACCTCGATGACTGGCCCTACCTCTTCCCTCAATGCCTTGTCCTCCTTGCCCTTCTGGTTGACATGGGAGGCTATGTTTGCATCTGTTACTGGCTACCATGAGGGATGACCCTAGAAATATCTGTGAGACAAATGTGAATGGATGGTAATCAGTCTTTGGCTGGCGAACATGATGCATTCTACACGGAAAGTGAAATATAATGCTGCACATCTGAAATTTGTGTGTTGTAAACCAATGTTACCTCAATCCAAAAAAAAGATGTGGAATAAATCCCAGAGC
>NW_025802677.1:0-3191 GCF_021613505.1 Equus quagga | reverse complement strand
GGATGGGGAGGGGACGTGGTGGGTGGAGGCGGGCAGGTGTCTCTGAGTCCAACACCCTGCCTGCCTCTCCCACTGACCACAGGGCCCCACGCCGCTCGAGGGTTCTTCTAGAAACCAACGAGGGAGTTCATCCTGTGGGCAGTAGGGAGCTGTCGGAGGTGTCTGAGCAGGAGGGGGCCAGGGTGGTGGATGGACGTAAGGGGCACATTTGAGTCTCTGAGCCAGGGAGGAGACCCCATCATGGCAGATTCATTCCTCCGGGCTGCAAGTGCCTCTCAGGACAGAGATCCACAGCCAACCTAGGACACAGGGGAGGGGGGCCCGCAGGCCATACCCCGGCAGCCTCCCCAGGTCTCTGAGGTCCCTTTCTGTTCTTGCTAACAGCGCCACTCCTCTGTCTGCTCCTCCCAGTCGGGCCCAATGGTGACCCCCTGTCCCGCCTTGAGGAAGACCCTTCTCTTTCCCTCTCTGGGACCCCTGTTGCTTCCCAGGCAGCCTGGCCAGCTGATACTGGCTGAGCCCCCACCATATGCCTGGCGCTCTGACAGTGTCAGGAGAGGGCTCATCCTCACCCTTTTCCCCCAGGTTCCTCCTTCATTCCCATCACAGGCCACCCTGGCGCAGCTTGAGCCATCCCATGACTTGAAATTCAAAGCTGGACCACTGGAAACAAAAATCATCTCGCAAGATCTCGTGCTGTGGGGAAGGTTGCTTGGGCTCAAGTCTGGGCTCTGCTGTGTGACTTGGGCACATCAACTCCTCTCTCTGTGCCTCAGTTTCCTCAACTATATAAAGGAGACAACCACAGTGCCTACCTCAGGGTTGTCTCAAGGACTCCACGTGAAGGACTTAGAGCTGTGCCTGGTGCACAATAAGTGCTCAATAAGTGTGGCCATTACTACCGTTCCTCTCAGAAAGCCTGGCTCTTAAAGCATGTTGTCTTTCAAGACTGCAGTTTCTGTGTTGAGTTTGAAGAGTGTGTGTAGGGCTCAAAGGCGAGAATTCTAGCATTTGTGCTCACTGCATCAGCTCCCCCCGTGTGGGCCACGCCTATAGGAACAACTGCTTCTGAGGTCGTGGGGCGCCTGGGAGTGCAAGGAGGCAGGAGAACAAGAGGAACCTCAGTCAGCATCTTGAAGCGATGTCCTGCTATGAAGGAATGTTATCTCCTTCCACAATCAAGGAGACTCTGCACTGCTGAGCCCCTGCTGGGCCCTCGAACTTCCTCTCCAGCTCATCTCGACCCCTCCCTGCACTTGGTCACCCTGGCCTCCACTCTGACCTCCCATTGTACCCAGTCTTTCCTCTCCTCAGGGCCTTTGCATTGTCGTTCCCTCTGTTGGGATGCTCTTCTCTCAGATCTTCTGTGACTGGGCCTCAACATTCAGGCTCGACTGAAATGTCACCTCCTCATAGAGGTTCTTCCTTCACTGCTGCAGGACATTCAAAATTCTGACATGGCTGAGAGTTTGGAAAAAGGGCCAAGTATGGCCGATTTTGCAAATAGGGCTGATAAAGCAAGATGATGAATATTTACTAAATCTACTATGCAGCAGCTGTACAACGTTTTCAGAATAATCCTCTTAAAGAAATTCAGTGAACTACAAGAAAACAGGTAGACAACTAAATGAAATTCAGAAAATAAAGCATGAAAAAAATGAGAAGTTTAATTAAAAAATTGAAATCATTTAAAAAAATCCAAACAGAAATCCCAAACTTGAGAAATACAATGACTGAACTGAAGAACTCAGCAGAGTGCTTCAACAGTAGACTCAGCCAAGCAGAAGAAAGAAGTAGTGAATCATTCTCAAAAGGAAACAATCTAGGCATCATTGGAGTCCTAGAAGGAGAAGAGAGGGAGAAAGGAGCCGAAAGCTTATTGAAGGAAATAATGCCTGAACTTCGCAAATCTGGGGAAAGATTTGGACATCCAAGTTCATGAAACTAAAGAGTCACTCCCAAATTTTGACACAAGCCACCTTCTATATATTCTCTCTATATCACGTTATAATAAAACTAAGATCAAGGACAAAGAGAGAGTCTAGAAAGCAGAAAGAGAAAAATATTTCTCTCATTTGAGAGAAACCCCACAAGGCTATCAGCAGACTTCTGAGCAGCAGCCTTGCAGGTCAGGTTAAGTGGGGTGATATATTCAAAGTCCTGAAAGAAAAAAACTGTGAACCAAGGATATGTTTTCTGGAAAAATGGTTTTTCAGTTATGAAAGAGAAATAAAAACTGTTCCAAACAAACAAATCTGAGATAGTTCATCACAGCTAGACCCGCCTTACAAGACATGCTGAAAGGAGTTCTTCAAGGCGCAACGAAAGGACACTAATTAGTATCATGAAAATGTGAAGATATAAAGGTCGCTGGTAAAGGTAAGTATATAATCAAATTCAACATATGCTAATACTGTAAGTTGGTGTTATGTTAATCACTTAACTCTGGTATAAAGGTTTAAAGGACAAAAGCATTAAAAATAACTATAGCTACAATAATTTTTGAATGGATTCACAATATAAAAAGGTAAATTGTGATATCAAAAACATAAAAAATGAAGAGGGAGTGCAATGGTAGAGTTTTTGTGTGTGATTGAGTTAAGTTGCTCAGGTTAAAATAGACTGTTATATCTATGATATGTTTTATGGAAGCCTCAGATTAACCACAAAATAAAAACCTACAGTAAATACAGAAAAGATAAGGAGAAGGGAATTAAAGGACACCACTATGGAATATAATCAATTCACAAAGAAAGACAATCAAAGAAGAAGAAAGGAACAAGAAGAGCAGAAAACAGTGAACAAGATAGCATTTGTAAGTTCCTATCAATAATTACTTTAAATGTAAATGGACTAAATTCTCCAATCAAAAGGCATCGAGTGGCTGAATGGATTCAAAAACAAGACCTAACTGTATGCTGCCCACAAGAGACTCACTTTGGCTTTGAGGACACACCTAGGCTCAAAGTGAAGGGATGGAAAAAGACATTCCACACAAATGGAACCAAATAGAGCAGAAGTAGCATTACAGACAAAATAGACCAAGTAAAAAGTTGTAACAAGAGACAAAAAAGGTCATTAGAAATGATAAAGGGGTCAATTCTTCAAAAGGATGTAGCAACTGTGAGTATATATGAACCCAACATCAGATGACCTAAATAAATTAAGCAAATACTAAGAAACCTGAAGGG
>NW_025802676.1:4173-7419 GCF_021613505.1 Equus quagga | reverse complement strand
AGTAGGGCACATTTTGGCTGCAGGCTGTGGTAGACAGCTTTCAAAAAACACCCCCAATGATTCTCTGCTCCTGGCATTCACACTACTTTGTAGTCTCCTCCCAAATAAGTCAAGTTGACCTGTGAAGCCACTAGGATGTTGTGGGCATGATGGTGTGTGATTTCTGCTTCCTCCTATTTGTCTCAGTTCTAATTATCTTCTGCATCCTATACATATTACTCTACGTGAAGTGAGTGAGAGATGTTTCAATTATCTATTGTGGCATAATAGACCACTCCAAAACAGTGAATAATATTGATCCTTTTTGCTGTTCATGGATCTGGGGTTGACTAGGCTCAGCTGGGCAGCTCTCTGTTTTTTAATTTATTTTACTGCAGTAAAATTGGATTATAATATTACATAACTTTCAGATGTACATCGTAATATATTTTGAATTCTGTGTAGATTACATCATGTTCACCACCCAAAAACTAATTATAGTCCATCACCTCATGTGTGAGCCTAATCACCCCTTTTGCCCTCCCCCCCTTTCCCTTTGGTAACCACCAACCCAATCTCTGTTGCTATGTGTTTGTCATTTTTATCTTCTACTTATGAATGAGATCATATGGTATTTGACTTTCTCCCTCTAACCTATTTCACTAAGCATAATACCCTCATGGGCAGCTGTTTCTTGAAGTCTGTCATGTGGTTGCAGACAGGCTGGACCAGAGGTCATCGCAAAATTTCTCTCCATATGTCTGGGTTGAAAAGAGTCAAGCAACTGGGGGCTGGAATGCCTGCCTCTCCTCAGATATTTCTTATCTTTTTATATAGATACATAGATGAAGAGAGAGAGAGATGATAGATGTAGATAGGTGATAGATAAATAGGTAGAGGTAGACAGCTTATTGAGAGATATAGACAGATATATAGATAGATGATCGATAGAATGACCGATACATACCTGCAGACTTACTTACACTGTTAAACTTTCCAGGAGTTACTGCATCTTCCAACAGGATTCCATGGAGAGAACAATTCCTGGCCAAAAGAAGTGAATATGGAAGTTTGGACACCGAACTGAGGGTCTTCCACCCCATGGATAATTACCTACTCTGCAGAAGGTCTCAGCCAGTGTGTCACAGGAGAAGAGAATCTCTGAATTGACCAAAGTTGATTTGATATTTCCCTTGTCCAGCCTGTGTATCTTTGAGTGTTGTAGGGATAAACCTGTCTCATTCTGGCTTGTTATCTATTTTGGAGACGGCACAGCCTGAATATCACCAGAGGGACTTGTCAGAATTCTGGGACCAGAAAAGCAATGCTATGGGAGGGCAGGTGAGGGCCCACATGAAGACAGTGGGAGCATTTCTCTAGAGTCACTGCAGTGCATGCCCCCAAGTTTGGTCAGGCTTAGTTGTGATGACAAAGTCACTGCTAGAATGGGGATGTTTATATTGTTCTTAGGGAAATTATTCAACGGCATCAGCTGTGACACCAATGATTTCATACGTAGAACTCTGTGAAGGATGTATACAATTTTATTTCCTAAAATGGAAGATGAAGCTGGAGTTGGTCATGCTGTAGGCCAAACTTCAAAACCAATATTGGCTCCTGAGGACTGAGGATAATATGCCTTTGAAAATAACAGCTGACATTTATTAAGCTGTCACTGCATGCTTCGTGGTCTGTGCCCTAAACATGTTGCACACAACATCTGATTTCCTCATCACTTGAGACAGGTGCTATGTTATCCCCTTATTTTGCAGATGGGGACTCTGAGGTGCTAAGTACAAAGGTGATAAGGTATTAGGTAACTTGTTTATGGTTGCACTGATAGGAAAGGTACCAGATCCCTTTCACTGGGCTGTGCATCCATTGTCTAGTTGCTGGGAGTTTTGGCTATTACTAGCTCACAGTTGCCCCTTTCTCAGGAGAACCATCCATGACCAAACTAAAGCCCTTTCACCTGGCAGTTGTGCCTCCTGGAGGGTGGGAGACCAGTCTATGACTGACTGATGGGGTAAAAATGATGGCCCCTGCCAAAAAGTGAGATCTGCTCTGTAATGCAATTCTGGCTCCAGAGCTCCCCATGGGATCAGGTTCCACTGAGACCACACCTTCACTCAGCCTTTCCTCCTGCCCTGCTCAGCTCCCTTCACTCCCTTCTCCTGAAAACACTCTCTCCGTAAACCATTTGCACCATAATCCTCATCTTAGGCTCTGCATTTAGAAAACCTGAACTGAGACAGTGGCTAAATCCGAGGTAATTTGTGCACAATCACACTAATCTGAGGGGTATTCAGGGGCTGAAATTCAGTGCAAACCCTGTTGGGCAAGCTATGCAATGAGGGCGACTTGTCATCATTGTCCCAAAGCCACTGATTGGTCTAGACTCAGTTCTGGATTGAACTAGGATTCAAAACCCAGGAAGTTCAGCTTCAGAGCCCCCATCTCTCAATCACTGTGTGGTGCTGCCTCCTCCTATTAAAATAACACAAGTAAGACTAAGGTGAGAGAAGAGGAGAGCTGTATAAGTGAAAAGGTGTCTTTCTGAATCCCCCACCCCCTAAATGGTCGCGTCTTACAGAACAGTCAGTTCAAAGAACTATTTTCCTGAACCATCGCAGAGTAAGTTGCTCACCTGACACTTCATAGCGCCCTGTATTTCCTACAAACAAGGATATTCTCCTACATTGCCTCAAAACTGACATTCAAAGTCAGAAAGTTAATGCTGCCACATTATTGCCATCTAATCCTCAGACCCCATTGAATCCTCCCACTAGTCCCAATAATGTCCTTTATAGCAGGAGAACCAAGCCCACGTGTTGTGTTTAAGTGTTACCTCTCTTGAGATTCCTTCAGTCTGGAACACTTGCTCAGTCTTTGGATTTCATGACCTCGGCTCTTTTGAAGATTACACACAATCAGACAGGAGGAGTGGAATATTCCTCAGTTTGTTTTCGTCTGACCATTTCAGGATTTCTTTCAGGTTTGCCTTCTTGGCAGGACTGTCACAGAGGTGACGCTGAGTTCTTCTCACTGCATCCCATCAGGCGATGCTCAGTCAATTCACCCCATTCTTGGTGATGCTCTCTCTGATCACTTGACTAAGGGGCTGTCTGCCAGGTCTCTCCACTGCGAGACTACCATTTCTCTTATGTAGTTAATGGGAATTTTAAGCAGTAGCACTTTGAAAATATCATCAAATTGCAATTTATCCATTTTTATATCTATCTGTATGTACTCATGTTTCCTAGTTAA
>NW_025802676.1:0-4163 GCF_021613505.1 Equus quagga | reverse complement strand
ATTTCTCCAAGGAGTCCTGGTTCCTTTTAGCGGAAAATGACATATATAAGTCAAGATCCTGGCAGGAGGTGTGCTTATTGCTATTAGGGTCTCACTGTTTCTAAGCCCCATTGGCAGACAGAAGTAAGAAATGTGTTTTTATAACTACACACACACACACACACATACACACATACATTATCTGTCTATCTATCAATCTGTCTAACCTATCTCTCTCTCTCTCTCTGTATCTATCTAATCTATCAATATAGAAAAGTAGGAATTTACACCAATACATTTAATTCCAATCTGACTCCACAGGGTTCATTGGACTTCTCCCTTTCAGAATCAGTGACTCCTTTCTCAAACAGTGAGAAAGGTGGCTTCTGTCATCCTCAATATATTTACTTATTTGATCAATCCCCTTTTATGTGGCCAATCCTCACTCCATCCCTCTCCTCTCAGTGATGCCCTGCTCATCCTATGTGGGCTCTCCACACCATATTTAGGCTCTGGCTGCTCTCGCCAGGCAACCCCTCTGTATGGATCCCCTTCTTACCTTGATTTCTCTCCCATGCCCACGCCAGGATGTTCCTCCAGGTGCAGATCCTATGCATCATACCTTGTCTCTGATTTGGAGCAACTGTGACTCCCTTCTCTGACCTTGCAACCCAATATGTGGCTGCCACCTGATTGTGCCCCACATTACTGGCTTTAGGACTGAATTATCTAGGAAGGGAAAAGCAGGCATGGGAAGAGGAGGAGAGAGAAGGGGAAGGAAGAGGCAGAAAAAGAAAAGGAAGAATGAGGGCAACTTCTGATACCAGCAGAAACTGACAAATGCTTTTAGCCTTTCTGCCTAGTCAACTGACCTATCAACCATTTTTCTAAATTATTTTATTGAGGTTATATTGCTTTACAACATTGTGTAAATTTCGGGTATATATTATTCTATTTCAGCTTCTGTATAGACTACATTGTGTTTACCACCAATAGTCTAGTTTTTATCTGTCACCATACATATATGTCCGTTTACCCCTTCTGCTCTCCCTCCATGCCCTTCCCCTCTGGTAACCACCAATCTGTTGTCCTTATCCATGTGCTTGTTTGTTTGTTTATCTTCTACATATGAGTGAAATCATACAGTATTTGTCCCTCTCTGTCTGCCTTACTTCCCTTCGCATGATGCCTTCAAAGCCCATCCAAGTTGTCGCAAATGGCATGATTTTGTCTTTTTTAATGCCTGAGTAGTATCCCACTGTGTGTGTGTCTATAAACCACATTTTTTATTATTAAATTATTTTATTGAGGCTGTATTGGTTTTTCACTGAGAATAAACAAGATAAGCTGAATGAAGTAAGATAGTTTAGCATCTCGAGTGAGATAGAGTAACAAAGAATAGTTCAATACATCCTTATAATGGAGAGAAAGAGCAGGGTATGAGAATGAGATGAGAGTAAATAAGAAGGAGACGTATGGATATGCCGTTTTCTTCTTTTACTGCTATACCTGAAATCTTTTCACATGTTATATAAATACAGTCTATAAAATTGGAGTATGACTAACAGCTAGGTTGAGAAATGCTGGTGGTAATTTCCTATCTCCATTATTTGACTTCTCTTCTGTGATACGGTAAATGAGGAAACCCTCAGAAGGATCCTGTGGGTAATAGAGACTAGATATTTCTCAGACTGACCTCTCAAAAGGGTTGGATGGAAAGGGGCTAGAGAGAACTTGATTCTGCAATAAAAAACAGGCCAGAGACACTAGGAAATTTTTCTCTCCACTGTTAATTGACCATTAGAGAAGATACTCCCATGTTGTCTTCAGAGACTTGCTCATTGAAATAACTCTTTCTTCTGACCTCTACAAACTAACTCCAAGGAAGCCCTTTGGGAATGCTTATCTCAATGCATACAACAAGTGTAATTGGCATCTTGAGTAAAGGTTTCCAGCAGAGACTCAGGATGTGTCCTCTGGGTTGGAATCTCTGATGCCACATATGTAGTGTCTCCAGTTTTCCTCAGTGGACATCATAGGTCCTCTGGGTTAGGGGCTATTTCATTTCTCAACAGACGGTGCTCCTCTTCCTTCATGTTTGGCTTGTTTCAGGTCAAGTCTCATTCCTGAGGAAACATTCATGCAGCCATGAAGGGGCTTATTCTAAAACAAAACAGTGCTAGATGCAAAGTCTGATTTGATTCAGTAGGAAAGGAGGTGTGAAGCTAAGAAGAGAGTGCCTTGAGTGATCCCAAATAGCAGAAAATAGAAAACAGGTTTTCTTTTGACTCTTGACTCATAGACAATTAAGCTGATATTAAATGTAGCTTCTTGATCAGGTATCATTAATGGAGAATCTTATTGCCCAAGTTCAAATTGTCATTTTGGTGTAGAGAGGCACCTGAAATATATGTTTCAAGGCAGAGGAAGCATATCATGATTCAAGGCCCAACTAGTAGAGGTTAAATAAATTCACTTACTTAACCTGTCCTGATGTATGCTGTTGGAGTGCAAAATCTGAGCCCAGATTGCCAGAGCATTACAGAATTACACATACAGTTGCTCCTGATGATGCTCTGTCCCTAGGGTAATTAGTGTAAACAGTGATGACTGTGTGGGACAATATCACCTATGCCATCCCAACAGTAAATGGAGATTTCCAGGGTTAGAGAAGGAAGTCTGATGAGCATCCCAGGAAAGACTTGTTTGGATGATCAGTAGCCAATGTGTGAGTGAATGTGGACCCATCCTGCCCTCTCCGTTTCACTGCTATACTATTGTTCTGCCCACATTTCTGCAGAGGAAACCCAGGTAAGGTAATGTTGGGGCTTGAGGTATCCAGGAAACGTTTAATGGAAACTACGGCATCCTCTTGCATTGTCAGATTATTTCCCAATTACTTAAGTCAGAGGATGGTACTGGTCAGTCCATGAGGAAAGCTGCCTGATGAGGCAGAAGAAAACAGTCAGTTGAGGGCTGCAAATCAGAATGGGAAATTATTAGGAAAGTTAAGTGGGGAAGGAATAGAGAGACACATGAATCAGATAGTGGAGAAACTTATGCTACAGAGATTTAGAAAGTAAGCTGTAAACAAATGAGGAAAGAGATAGGGGAATATATGAATTCTTTAGTAAAAGGGAAATGTGTGGCAGTCTTGTTGGGGTTGGAATCATAAGGGGGAAGATGGGAAAGTTGGGCTCTTACTGCAGAAGAAGCTGGATTTGAAATAAGAGTGTGAGGTGACAGCGAAAATGATGATCCTAGGCTGCATGAATATGGCAAGAGATGGTAGGCATGACTTCTTTCTTACTGGTCAAATTATACTTTGAAGAATATATTCAGTTATGAATTCTTCACTTTAAATGGTAGGTAGATAGCGTCTAATGCATGAAGCTCTAGAGATATGTTTAGGAAGAAAAACACAAAGAGGGATATTTTGAGGATCGGTTTAGATTAGATTTTTGAGTTGGGCTTTACCAGGGAGGTCAAACTCTCATTCTTATTAGTATTCATAGAAGAATTAGATAAAGGAGTGATGGGAAATTTAGCTGGTTAAAAGTTATAATCCTACTTTTATCAGCCTTATCAATAATTTTAAGGCTCTCATGTCTACCAGGACATATTTCTTATTTACTTTTAGGTACATAAATATGGGATATTTGTTATGTGTCAACTTGGCACTCATAGACATTTCTGTAAACTATACTTAATCTTCAAATGATGACAATGCTGAGTTGTTCTTATACCTAACATGATCCAATTATCAATGTACACTCAAAAACATGTTAACCTTTTACAAAGAAGAGGATATAAAACACACCAAGCTGTTCCCCACACGAACAAGAGCCCTTTTGTGTCTTTGGGTGAAATTCATTCTACTCCTACTCCTGATTCATACTCTACATTTTCTGTCCTGTAACTTAAATACTGAGATATGTAGCTAACTGTATGAATATAGCTTATGTTAGAAAAGGGGATGATGGAGGAGAAGAAGACAAAAATATTGAGTTAATATATATGTACAAAACATTCTTATCCGAGTAAGGAAGAAATGCCTATTACTATTAGTTTTTATTTCTGCAGCTGCTCACATGGTCGTGGCTGGTGTTTATAACTGTCTTCTTTCACTATCCATTATGCATTCCGTTTGTCAGCAGTTGGTCATGGTCCTTGTCTGGTGTGAT
>NW_025802675.1:0-1387 GCF_021613505.1 Equus quagga | reverse complement strand
ATTGAGAATCTACCACTGGATTCAACAACCTGGAGTTTCCCGATAACCTGGACAAGAGCAGATTCAATGGAGTGGTGGGGTCATGCATGAAAAGAGAGAATTTGAGGAAGAGATTTCTTCAAATAAGTATACAAATGGTCAATACGCACAGGAAAAGATGTTCAACATCATTAATAAAGAAATACAACTCATAACCACAATGAAATACAACTTCACCCACATTAGGATAGCTACAATCAAAAAATATTAAGAGTTGGAGAGGATGTGGAGAAATCCTCATAGATTGTTGGCTCAAACATAAAAGGGTGCAGCTGCAAGTGGAAGATAGGAATAAAAGAATGAGAGGAGGATGGAATACCAGAAGCATTATGAAGGATAACCCAATGGAAGACAGGAACTGGTTGGATGTCTGGCATGAGGGAGAAGAAGGCAAAATGAGTCAAATGATCCCCTGTGGAACCAAATCATGCCTACATCACTTACCATCCGGAGAACATGTGAGAGGTACTTAACGTCTCTGAATTTTATTGTTCCATCTGTACAATGGGGATTTCTGCCTCATAGAATTGTTGAAGGTCTAAATGAGAAATTTATTTAAAACCTGTTGAATGGAGTCATGAATAATAATGCTAAAGGGAGCTGGTCTGAAGATGGGGATGCTAAAATCCACAAAAAAACTCTCAAAAGACTCGAGAGAGAAGCATCTCTTCACCTCATCAGCACCAGAGTGCAAGTTCGCACATTCCATGTCTCCTGCCCACCAAGGCCACACTGTCCACTTAAGTGACACCTTCTCTTTCAACCATCAACTGCTCCATCCATCACCAGGATGAGCTCATCCCAAGTTGGGGCACCTGAGTTAGAAGACCAGGGTCCTTGAGAAAGGAACAAATAGAGGATATTCCCATTGGAATATTCCAGGATTCCACGTTCTTCAGTGACCATATAGTAAAGGGTAAGATGTGAATGCTGGAATCATCCAGTGTTGGATTTAAGGCTTTGCTCTGCTATCAACCAGTTTGGGACATTAGTTATGTGTCCTGAAAAATGGGTATAATAATACCTACCCTAGAGAGTTCTTGAAAGAATTAGAAGAAATAAGATTTGTAAAATTCCTGTAACAAAAATGTCAGCCCTGGTAGTCTAGTGGTTAAGATTCAGCACTCTCACTACCACAGCTCAGGTTTGTTTTCCAGTCAGGCAACCACACACCTATCTGTCGGCTGTCATATTGTGGCAGGTACATGTTGTCGTGATGCTGAAAGCTAGGCCACTAGTATTTCAAATTGCAGCAAGGTCACCCATGGTGAGCAAGTTTCAGTGGGTCTTCCAGACTAACACAGACTAGGAAGAAGGACCTGGCCACCCACTCACAAAGAAAATGGCC
>NW_025802674.1:0-1062 GCF_021613505.1 Equus quagga | reverse complement strand
CTGAGAGTTTTCAGCTACTGAATGAACTTCCCCATTTATTTTTTCTTTTCTCAATGAACACTAGACCAGGTATGTGTACCAAAGGATGTCTTGTCCCAGGCTATGACTTAGCTATGTGACCCTGGGTCAGCTATTGAAACTCTCAGTGCCTATTTCTTAATTTGTAAAACAGGAACAAGAACCTGTCTCCATGAATTGTTAAGAAAAGTCAAAATCTGACCACCCAGTGTCCATACGTCAGTCCTTACATGAGAACAGAGTGAACAAGCATCTCCATTCTCACCGCACCCTCCATACTTCTCTTGTTCTATTGGTGTTTGCTGGTGCTTGGCTGGGTTATGTCCTGGGAATAGAGTAGGTTGGTGATAGTGAAATTCAGCTGGAAATGCTGGGGACTGGGATCGCTTCTTGGCTTGTCTGTCAGTAGATGAAATGGTGCCTCCACTCCTAGAATAAACAGAAAGTATAAAATTCCTGGATCAGGAGAAGATTTTAACAAAGACGTCATTCCAGCCAGGTCCACTTATTTCTGGCAACATGACCTGAGCTGGGTTTATTTTTTTAAAAAAAAGATTTTATTTTTCCTTTTTCTCCCAAAGCCCCCCAGTACATAGCTGTGTATTTTTAGTTGTGGGTTCTTCTAGCTGTGGCAGGTGGGATGCCTCCCCAGCATGGCCCGAAGAGCAGTGCCATGCCTGCGCCCAGGACCCGAACTGGTGAAGTCCCTGGCCCCCAAATCAGAGCATGCGAACCCAACCACTCGGCCACGGGGCCTGCCCCTGAGCTGGGCCTTTAAAGGTGGGCTGCAGAAGGCCCTTCACCTCCCTGTCCACATCGAATCCATTCATATGTCTACCTGTCCAACACCCAACCAAGAATTATGAGAGTTCACTAGGATGGGGGAAGAGGAGATTGGGCCTCTTGGGGGGCATAGTCAGCAAGTGAAGGTGCTGGTCACCCCAGTGGGCATCTGTCACATACCTTTTCTGACCTAGGTTCCTACTGGGGCTTTCTGCCTCTGGTCGTCTTCCCCCTCCCAATCCACTCTCCAAACATCACCTA
>NW_025802673.1:0-1008 GCF_021613505.1 Equus quagga | reverse complement strand
TATTGCTGGACAGATCCCTTCGAGCTGTCGTCATGCTACTGACCTGCAGTTATATTCCTCTACCAGAACGTGGAATTTCAAGGTCATGGTTCAGGGATGGTCGATCACCCACAGGGGACATGTGCAATGGGGTTCAGAGACAGAGAAGCTGAGGTTGAGAAGAGGAGGACAGGCAGGGAGGGAAAGTTGTACCCTGAACGCCCTCTTCACACTCTTGTCATCTGTTCCCACCCGGGTCTTGTGAAGATGAGACTTGGGAGACCCCCGGTAGCATTGGTCTCTTCAGTTTAGCTGCTCCAGTACTTTGATTTGAGGGTGCGATGCCTCTGCCCAAGTACCACTGAGCATCTATGTCAAGGTAAAGGGCAGAGGACCGCATCAACCGCTTTTGAAGCTCATCTTCTTTCTACCCTACACCATCCTCCAACCACACTGTGGAAGGATTTGGTGTTTGAGATGCATGTAAAGCTTTAAAGAGATCTCTCTTTTGGTGTCAGTTGGACCCGACATTCCTTTCTTTACATCTCAAAGTCTGTGATCTAGGGGGCCCAGCTGTACTGAACTTGAATGGAGTTGGACTTGCTAACTTTCTGGTGTTTTGTTAGATGGCTAGTATATTTCTAAGATTTTCTTACTTAAATGCCACTGTTGAAGTTTAACGAGTAATAGGATTTATTTCATAAGGTGACAGACTCAGAGAAGACTGGTCTCATCCATGTGCAAAATCTAATTTTCACTTCTATTCAAAGAAGGCCAGAATTTGAAATTAGGGCTCCCACCATTTTCAAGGTGGATTCTCACTTACCTCAGGATATCTTCCCAAGGGCTCATGTCTCTGCTATAAAATGGATGAAATTAAAATGAAATCAGATGGGACAGGTCCTCTCCATTCTAGAGGGCTCCAACAGTTTCTCCCCTGCTTTAGAGACTTGACCGAAAATATCCTTGTTGTTCTGCTCTGTCCTGCTTTTGTCTTTTGCATAAAAGTGATACGGTTCAGTGTTTCCT
>NW_025802672.1:0-2512 GCF_021613505.1 Equus quagga | reverse complement strand
TGGAAGTCCGGATGCTGGTAGGTGTGTATATGTAGTGGTGGGAGTATGTGGAAGTGTTGTTCTGATGGATTCCATTTTTCCCAGTCAAGTGGGAAGCAAGGTCATCAGCTGAGAATGAGGTTGAGAGAAGAGAGAGGAGAATGTATTAAATACAAGAGTGAGAGAATGACTCGACTAGAAAAATAGTGTAATTACCTGGCAAAGTCAAGTCTCCTGCTGAGGATCACTGTCATTAAGTTAAAGTGATGCCAGTCTGTGGGTGAAGTGCTTCACCAGCCTCATTTCCACAGCCTCACTCAGCTGCATGGATGCAGTGGGGAGCAGGCATGGATTAATTTAGGTTGTGGCTTTGCCAAGAATTTATGGTGAAATGAAAGGGGCAAAGGGGTTGACAGTGCATGCAAGGGGGTGAAGACAATGACTAACCATGGGATTCGAACTGGACCAGAGGAGTGAAAGGACATCACCTTGACAGTTGATGACACTAACTTACAGGCTAAGTATGGAATATCGACAGGTGCATTAATGTATTTGTGTGTTTATGCCTGGTAGGGTGCAAATGTCCCCATGTGCAAATGACTGAGAGAGCCAGGAAGCAACAGATTTCCTACTCTATGGTCATTAACCCTACTAATCTTTAAACCAGTTCTCATCTTCCAAGAATCAGTCTTTGGAGACTGTGATGGCATTGCTGTGCTTCAGACACGTTTCCCTCTGTATCATCGCAGGCAGGGAGGAAGTGGACCCAGGTATCCATTAGGAAACATAGATAGTTATCTCTCACTGGCTTGGTTGATAACCTCACACTGGTCGAAGTAGAATATATATCACCCTTTTGGTTCATTAAAAGTTTTCTGGGACCATCTAAGGTTTGTTTGCTTTTCTTAAGTGTGTTAAATAGGCAATTTCATTTTGCAAGAAGTTTACTTTCAAAAAAATGAAAAAACATTGAATTCTTATAAGTCATTAAGGTCTAATGCCTTAGAGAAAATTCAGGACGTCTTATTTTTTTTCCAATTCTTTCAAGACCTTTCATAGTTTAAATCATCGGTGCTTGAATTAACTCCTGATTCTAAAGAAGAAAAAACAAATGCACAGAGAGCGTGAGCACAGACACACACACACACGCACACACACGCATACACAATTTGCCTTCCTCTTGTACTCCTCTTCAATTCTGTGCTCCAGGCTCTGGATGGGTTTGTTATTTTGAAACATTGTATTAAGCTAGGTGATAACAAAGGTCACAGAACTATTTTCATTTGTGAATAAATATAGAGTTTCTGCCATGAAGTTATAAGTTTTTTTTAATAAAAAAGAAAATTATTTCAGAGGCATTCTACAATATTCTTGATAATTGATGTATGGTATAGCAGTACCCAAGAATTACTCAATTGTTTTAAGATAGATAATGGAATTATCAAAACTAATAGTTCTATTGAATAATTATTAAAACAGTTTCAAGTGAATGTTATTTCCCTATTAGAAATGCATATGGGTTATTTAGCACTTTAAAGGATATCATCACAATTCGCCTGGGCTTTTTCTGGCCTCCATGCTTCCACTGGAGTTCTAAAGGAGTCCCCAAGCTCCACATGTTTCTGATAAGGTTATCCCTCCCTCTACTTGACCATTAGGGGAAGCGAAGTCCCAGATCTCAACCTTCCCCATCCCAGCTTACTGCCAATGCCCTACATTCATATCCCTGAGGAGACTCTCTATCATGAGTCCATTAGGACTACTCCTATCACATCCTTTATTATTAGCTCTTGCAAGATCACCAAATAGCATTTACATTTTTTAATTCAATGTTTAAATTTCATTCATTTTATCTGAACAATCTGCAGTTTTTGATACAGCTAAGTATTCCTTCCTTCTTGAAACACATTCTTCTCCTACATTCCAGGATGCTGCATTTCCTTGCATTTGCTCCAACTGGTTTTTCCTCCTGGTTCATCATTCATGTCTCAAACCTGTAAGCACTAAAGTACCCCAGAGCTCACTCCCTCAGTGATCTCATCCAGTCTCATGGTTTTAAATAGCTGATGGTTCTCAAATGTACTTCTTCAACTCCTTCAAATCAAGACATGTGTATCCAGTTACCGCTAGATATGTTCACCTCGGTTGCTAACAGGCATCTCAAACTCAGCATGGCTAGAATGAATCTCTGAACCTTCTTTATATTCAATTCCTCCTTCAATCTTCCTACCTCAGGACATGTCAACTCCATCATGATGGTGTTTTGATGCATCAACTTGGCTAGGCTAAAGTCCCCCATTATTCAATCAAATATAAATACTATTCTAGGTGTTGCTATGAAGGTATTTTGTAGAAGTGATTAAAGTTTATAATAAGTTGAAGTTAAGTAAGGATGGTTATGTTAGCTAAAGTGGGTGGGCCTGATTCAATCAGTTGGTCAACATTAAAAGTAGATTGAGGCTTCCTCGATGAAGAAATTCCACCTGTGGATAGCAGCATCAGTCCCTGCTCGCAGTTCCAGCCTGGCCTTCCT
>NW_025802671.1:0-7551 GCF_021613505.1 Equus quagga | reverse complement strand
CCTAAGCCAACGTGGTCCCAAGGGTGGGCCAGGACGTGAGGCCTGTCTTCTCCCCACCAGGGGAAGGCTGCACCTGCGTCCTCTCGATGGTTGAGATTCGAGGGCCTGCGTGATCCTCCTGCTGAACATTTGGCTCAGAGCCTCTGAGAGGGAAAGGTGACCGGGTCAGGACGTGCCCCACCCCACCCTGGTCCCCATCACAGGAGGTGTCGGGTAGAATAACAGTGCCCCTCAATAAAATTGAGGAGGAAGGATTTAAAATTTCCCTGAATTAGGGTGAAACTGTGCCTTGTACCCACAAGGTTAACATGGGAAACAAAATGCCAGTTTCTGAGCTTGCGTTGCAGAACAGCAGGAGGATGGCTGATGAGAGAGCAGCTTGCTGAGAGCCCCCACCTGACTAAGCATCTTGCAAGAGCAGTGAGAAGCTACAATGACCGATTGTAAACCTTAGACATCAAAGACTAAAAACCCACCGCGTGCAACACATAGAACAGACAGTCACACCTGCACAGAGGACCCTTACAACTTCAGCCCCAAGGCCACATGCTCCCCCTCCCCTACCTAACACCCCAAGTAAAAACCCTTGCTTGTGGCTTTACAGGGAGCTTGAGCTTTCACCGTTAGCTGGCCGTTCTCCTTGCTCAGTGCTTTGCAATAAAATTCCTACTTTCTTCCACTACAGCTGGTGTCAGAGATTGGCTTGCTGCATGACGGGGTGAGCAAGCTCACTTCAGGTCCAGTATCACCAGGATGTCCATGCCCAGTTCCCAGAAGCTGTGAATGTTACCTTACAGGGCAAAAGGGACTTTCAGATGGGAATAGGATGGGGACCCTGGGATGGCAGATGTCCTGGGTCATCTGGGTGGGCCCAGTGTCATTGCAGCGTCCTTACACGAGGGAGGCAGGAGGGTCAGTGTCAGAGAGATTGAGGGGCTACACTGCTGGCTTTGGAGATGGAGGGGGCCATGAGCTGAGGAATGTGGGTGCCTCTAGAATCTGGAACAGGTGGGGAACAGACTCCCAGGAGATTCCAGGAGGAACCAGCCCTGCCCACCCATTTTTAGCCTCTAAGAGCAGACATTGTGTGGTTTTAAGTCACTAAATTTGTGGAACTGCGTTTGAGCAGCCACAGGAAACTCATCCACCAGGACTGGGCCTTGCTGGGCAGCTAAGCAGCCTGGGGAGGGTCAGAGTGGGCTTGACAGGTGGACTTGGAGGTGCTTTAGACACGAAGCAGAGCAGGAGGGGAGTGACCTTGCATCTTGGAGGAGTACAGCTACTTTACTACTGAAGGAGGACTTCTCCGCCCACTGGCAACAGCCCAGCCAATGAGAAACCCCACAGCCCAGCCAATGAGAAGCACCACTGCCCAGCCAATGAGAAACCCCACAGCCCAGCCAATGAGAAACCCCACAGCCCAGCCAATGAGAAACCCCACAGCCCAGCCAATGAGAAACCCCACCGCCCAGCCAATGAGAAGCACCACCGCCCAGCCAATGAGAAACGCCACAGCTCAGCCAATAAGAAACTCTGTAGCTCAGCCAATGAGAAACTCTATAGCTCAGCTGATGAGAAACGCTGCAGTTCAGCCAATGAGAAACGCCACAGCTCAGCCAATGAGAAACTCTGTAGCTCAGCTGATGAGAAACGCTGCAGTTCAGCCAATGAGAAATGCCACAGCTCAGCCAATGAGAAGCCATTGCTGCCCTGAATTGCTACTTTCCCTCAATGGCCTTTCCTTTAGAACAGCCCCTGCCTCTCCCCCTTTCTCTATAAGAGCAGCCCCTCCCTTGGTCTCTGGATTTGTCTATGGTTCACCATAGCATGCACGTCTCAAATTGCAGCTCTTTGGGCTATTCCCTAATAAACTCATTTTGAGGGTAAAATAACTAGTGAATTTGCTTTTAGGTTGACACTAGACTACATGTTAGATTATCGTGCAGGATAATTTTTATTTTCTTAGATGTGACAATATTTATGTAGAATGGGGCTAGTGGACTTTTTTTGTAAAGGGCCATGTGTCACGGGATCCCAAGACTACCTTCAGTTTCGTTGATTTCCTAGGAGGACTCACAGCTGTGATATGTTATGAATACAAAGGATGCAAAGCAAAATCAGCACAGGGAAAAGAGTGAAGTCCAAGGAAAGTGGGGGAAGGTTCCAGAATCCTCTCCCAATGAAGTTACACAGGACCCACTTAATTCCCCAGAAAGGAGCTGTGACAACATGTGCAAGATGACGTCTACCCGGGAGCTGGTCAGAGATCAGCCCCAGAGTTTTTATTGGGGGCTGGTCACGTGGGCACCAAAATTCCAGATTCCTAAAGGAAAACCAGTGTCAGCACAAGCCGTGTTATTTGTACAAAGGGTTTACGCCTGGTGCGGCACGCTTATCACAGTTGGGGTGATGGGAACCCCCTCAAAATCCAAGTTCCCAGACACCAGCCAAGGGCCAACCTTGTGTGTGAGCAGGAATTTCTCAGGAGAGCAGTCAGGGCTTGTGTTAACTCTCTTCTGCACAGGGAACACAGGGAATATTTTCTGCTTTGTGGGCCAAACAATTGCTATCGTAACACAAAAGCAGCTATGGGCAATATATAAACAAATGGGTATAGCTGTGTTCCAATGAAACTTTATTTTCAAAGACAGATGGTGAGCCAGATTCAGCCCACGGACTATGGTTTGCCAATAACTGATGGAGAAGAATGTCCTCACTTTTAGGAAATAAGTGAAGTATATGGTGGGGGCGAGGCGTCATGATGTCAATAAATAGATAAATAATCACCACACAGGTAGCACATCAGTAAAATAGCAAAATGTTAACATTGACTGAATCCGGTGGCAGGAATACAGGCATTTCATTGCCCTATTATCCAACTCTTTCTATATTGGAAAATGTTCCTAACAAAAAGTTGGGAAATAGTTTAGAAACTGGTTTTACAATTAGATTAGTTCTTTCACTGATTATTTAAGTACCATCTAGATGCCAGGCTCCACTCTAGGCAACACTGATGCCGTGAACAAGACAAGGTCCCACCTCTTGGAGCTCACATTTCAGTGATGCTGCTGAGCTATAAATTAACAGATCCACACATACAGGGAGGCCGGCGCTCCGTGCATTGGAAAAACTGAGAGCAGGGAAAGGAGACAACCAGGACTAAAGAAAAGAGCAATTTTCACAGACATGTAATGAATTTCTGAGGCAAAACTTCAACAAAATAACTCAATAAAATGCACCAACACAGACTTGAAAAATATACTTTGCAGTATCTACAGTTGTTAGGTGCTGACACTAGTGAAAGATTGGTAGCATATTGAGTGTAATTGAAATATACATGTGCTTTGTTCTAAATGCAAAATCATCCCTCTTTAGGAAACTTTGCAAAGTCTGCTGTGCGTTGCAGGCAAGAACCATCAACGGATATGAAAATTAGTGGCAAAGTATGATGAGAAACATGATATTTCCATACTTTCGGAAGTACTTATTCATTACAATGGGAAAACTTCACAATGGAGAAACCTGGCAGACACCACTTTACTCAAGGTTGAGATCATCATCACCAGTGATGAGACACGTGGGCATCACGTGCCCCGATATGATGCACTGAAAGGACAAGAATCGCTTAGCGGGTATTCCAGCCCCAAATGCATAGCCTCAATCTGATCACCAGGAAACATGAGACAAACCCAAACTGGGGGTCACTCCTCAAAATAGGTGACTGATGCTCTTTAAGAGGGTCAGGGTCAGGAAAGCCTGAGAAACTGTCCCAGATGGAGCTGCCTAACGAGACATGAGCGGGGACCGCGATGTGGGGGGAGCCTGGACCAGAAAGGGGCCTTTACTGGGACAACAGTGAGACACAGGCAGTTCCGTAGAGGAGCTCATTGGATTGCACCTCAAAGCTCATTTCCTGTCTTGATAACGATGCTACGCCTGAGCTTGTGGACGAGGTTAACATTAGGGAAACTCGATGAAGAGTTTACAGAATCTCTACACTATTTTTGCAACCGAAAATTATTTCAATGTAAAAAGTTTTAAAAATTAGAAAAGCAAAATAAGAAATTCTGATGGGAATTTGGGGAATGAAGGTATTTTCCAACTTTACACACATCGCCCCCTGTAACGCTCACCCCACAAGGGCAGGGGTTGGTCTGTCTTGTTCGCCCTGCCCCCAGGACAGCGCCTAGGTGGTGACAGCGTGCACAAGAGCTGTGAAGAGCTCACTAGGTACAAACCAGCAAGAGAAAGGCGCTCATTCACTCCACAAATGATAAAGACCAGCATCTCTCATGTACCTACAGGATCATGTGGGGCCTCTTCTCATCCTGAGGCGGTCCTGTTTCTGTTTTGTTTTCTAGAATGTAGAAAAGTCCGTGTTCACAGATCCTGTGTGTTTTCCTAAGTCTTGGTCTTTCAACTCCAGGTTCAACGTGATGAAACAGGTGGGCCCAATGTGTGTGGCATCCATGAAGCATCGTGCTGTGTCCGACGCAGGAAGCATGTGACATGTGCAGAGGAGGGACCAGCTTCCTCGGGCCCCACACACTGTGTGGCTTAGAACAGCAGACAGGGTCGTCCCACAGGTCTCGGGGCCAGCAGTCTGAAGTCAAGGTGGCAACCGGGCCCTGCTCCCTCCGAAGGCTGCAGGGGAGGAGCCTTCCTGCCTCTCCCAGCTTCCGGGGCCCCTGGCCCTCCTTGGCTTCTGGCAGCATCGCTCCAGGCTCTGCCTCCATCTTCACACGGCCTCCTCCCCTGTGTAGCTCTGTCCTCACATGCGGTTCTTCCTGCCTCTCTGTGCCCTCTGTTTTCTACAAGGACACCAGGCACTGCACTGAGGGCCCACCCTAATCACTAGGAACCTCATCTTAACTAATGGCTTCTGCAAAGACCCTATTTCCTAATTAAGGTCACACTCTGAGGTTCCAGGGTGACATAACTTTGGGGGACAATACTGAACACACTACAGAGGCGTAAAGAAGACAAATAAGTAACAGTCACTGCATCCCCTGAGTGCCTACTGTGTGCCTGGGACTCACACACCCCTTTGTAAACCGCCAACAACCCTGCCAGGGAGGGACGGTCTTCACCCTTCTGCCGGTGAGTGAAGAGGCTTCAGGCTACACTCTCACCCAGAGCCTGTAGGGACAAGGGGAGGATGCGCCCAGGCCGGCCCTGGAGCCTGGCGTAGAGTGGGAGCACCTATGTCCCAGCCAGGACCGCCCCCCAGGGCTCCACGGGTGCAGGTGGCAGCATGGGGCCGGGCTCAAACAGGCTGCACCTAGGGCGGCTGTGCTGCAGCCATCCAGAAATCCCTGATGCTTTCTGATCAAGGGGCCCACAGACCCACTGGGCACTGGGCCCAGCAAATGAGGCAGCCTGCACCGGTTCTGGTCATTGTCAGGCCTCTTCCTCTGCCCCCACCCCGTCCCCGTGCCCCCTGCCCTCTGCTCCCAGAGCCGCTCTCCAGACTCCATCTCACTCACTTCCGTGCTGTGTGCTTCTCCCCCCATATTTACTCCCTCAGTCTTCTATTAAAGAAAATTAGGGAAGTAAGAAAAGGGAGAAAAGGGAACCAGTCGGTTTCAGGGCCCAAAGGAACAACTTCTGAAATATCTATTCTTCATTTTCTGTGCATAGGAGTTTCATGAATTATATATTAATATATTGCTATCTTTTATTAATTACACTAATCACACCATGTTGACGATTTCTTTTTTAAGATTTTTTTTCCTTTTTCTCCCCAAAGCCCCCTGGTACATAGCTGTGTACTTTTAGTTGTGGGTCCTTCTAGTTGTGGCATGTGGGACACCCCCTCAGCGTGGCCTGATGAGCGGTGCCATGTCCGCGCCCAGGATCCGAACTGGCCAAACCCTGGGCTGTTGAAGCGGAGCACGCAAATTTAACCACTCAGCCAGGGGCCAGCCCCTACGTTGACAATTTTGAAGCTGTTTTTCTATAACGTACCTAGCATTTTCCATGATATCATTAACTTCTCAAGAGTATGCAGTATTCCAACGTAAAACCACTGTTGTTTCTAAAAAAGTCCTTCACGTAAGTTTTGGAAAGATACGGAGCATCTCAGAGAAGAAAGGCATTAGATACCTACATCACCCCCACGAGGGCCACTGTTCCATCCCAGCGCATGTCCGTCCATCCCGCGGCGCCTGTACCCGCCGAGCTCCGGGAATCGCATTTCCAGGGACCAGACGCTGGAAGTCGGCATTGGAACAAGCACTCGGGGGCACCCCTTGGGGTTCCTGAGGACACACTGTCCTATGCCGCTTATTCCCAGCTGCATGCTGCCCTTGTGTGGATGGGCTGGGCACTGAGGTGCCTTCTAACTGCTGGTATGCAGTTTTTTATACATAAATCTTCTGTCCGTACATTAATTTTCCTTATGATAACTTCCTGGTATGAACTGTTTTAATTGTGAAGTTTTATTTTTGGCTTACAAAACTGTGTAAGGACTGAGATATTTATTGAGTGCCTCCTATGTGACAGAGAATAGGCCTAATGCCACCTATCTGTCTGCTGGGGACCCTGAGAAAGACACAGGTCCCCAGGAGACACTTGAGAACAGCTGGACAGCCCAGGAAAGGTACAACAGGTGCACCCAGAGTGTCCACTGCCCCATGTGGGTCCCAGGCTCTCCCTTCTGACTCTTCCGATGCTTCTGAACTCAGGAAACCCTTTGCCCCATTGTTTATAGCGACGGCCTTTAACAGTGTACATATGGTCCCTCCCTTGTCTCGTCCCGATTTCTGTGCCTCCTCCCTCTTTCCAGACGGGGCTCAGGCTGCCTCTGCTCACACTCCTTGGCTTCTAGGGGACATGGCTTGGAGGCACACCCACTGTCCCCTCTGTTGTCGGCTCCATTCCTGGCAGACAGGCCTGTGCTGGCTCCCAGGGCAGAGGCAGTGCAGTGCTTGCCCACGGGGGTCCCACTTTCAGTTACTGCTACTATTATGGCCCTGGCTATTGGAGATGATTGGTCAATTTGCTACATGCTTAGTTGTTTAAATGTTTCATCTTTTTTTTTTTTTCCAAAAGGTTTCTCAGGCTAGTGTTTAATTAGTAACAAACTCTGACGAGGACATCATTGGTTGATGAGACACAAGCAGCGGATTAGCACCGGGATCCGGTGAGTGACTCACCTGCCTGAGAGCATGATCAGGAGAGCAACACAGCGGCTCGTCCCACTGGGAAGAAGGGATCCCAAGACACTGAGAAAAGACAGAACCCCTGATTTCTACTTGCCCTGGGAAAATCAGAGATCACACCAGTGAGATTTCAAAATTGCTGGAATTTCACATTTGATCCTCTGAATACAGACTTCGAATTGAAGTGATTCAAGGCCCCTGAGGCGACCCCAGGACTCTGGGTGGGGAGACTGGATACGTTCCCCAGCTCCAGGAAAATCAAGAGCTGTGGCATCACGGAATGAGAGAGAAATGTCAGGTTTTCCAGGGCCTTTGGATAGAAAAAGCAATGCTAATTGCAGGTAAGACTTATGTGAGTAAACTAATTATAGACAGCAGTAATGACTCT
>NW_025802670.1:179-1937 GCF_021613505.1 Equus quagga | reverse complement strand
GGTTGGTGGGGAATGTTAGCTCAGGGCTAATCTTCCTCAAAAAAAAAATTCTCTAAGAGTCATTCTGTTTCTGGTGCAGATGCTTTTACTAATGGAAATTTCCTTTAGAAACATAAATTTCCTTTCCAAAGAGGAAGTCTATCCTTCATTTAAAGCAGTCAAGGTGGAGATCAAGAGTTTTTCCTGCATCTGCTGGCTCTCGATTGCTTTTGGCTCCAAATAATTTGTATGTCAAAGTACCATACTTTGGGCATCTTCAGCATTCCTTCAAGAAGAAACAACTTGTTCTTGGAAGTCTCTGTCTCCTCCCCAACCCAGATGCACTCAAGCTGTTAGGGGCCAACAGCAAACAGGGTTCTGCCTCAAGAAGCTTTGGGGAAGCCTCTTCACCCTCAAAGGCCTGAGACACATGAGAGGGATAGATCACTGCAGGTTCTTCAGCCATTGAAAATAATATAAAAAGTTCCATTCTCATAAATTTAACAACTTGAAAACAAGGAACAACTTACCAAAAATTTCAAACTAACAAAACTCAACCAAGATGATAGTATTTTCCCCAATCGGGCGCTGCTAGCCAAGCTTTTTGCCACAAAACTCAAGACTTAGATTCATGCGACACACCTGAAGAAAGCACAAACTCTGGGGGGAACTGCACATCATTTGGTGACTTAAAAATAAAGATTTCTCCAAATGGAAGCAGACAGTATCTGATGCGAAGGTTTCCAAGGTGTCTGGACCAGGTCTGTTGGAAGTTTGTCTGCCAAACCTTTGAGGATGACATGACACTTCAGATCATCTCCAATGCCTATGATCTTGAAAACATGCAAACTTCAGGTAAAAAGTGCCAGAGAGTTCTCCCTCCTCTCACTCCGTGTTCCTCAAATGTGGACACAATAGGTTTCCAATCTGTGTGTTTTTCCTCCAACCTGGGACATGACTCCCAGAGAAGCTCCTTCCTGGCATCGAGGGACGAGAGGCTACTGAAAGTGGAAAAATCTGACTGCAGATCAACAGTGCTTTCAGAGAAAGATGGCAATCAAAATGGGGACATGTGAAAGTTAATAAACGGAAACGTAGTTGAAATAGTGTTGGAAGGCTAATAGAGGGAGTTCTCATGCCCTATGTCAAAGGCGCAGTGCAACAGGAAGAATAAAGACTTTCTCTTCCTGACCAGTCAGAAACTAACCCAAGGAGAGACTGTCACAACTCTGCCGATGAAAAGCCACTGCCCTCAAGACTGTGTCCAATAGCCCCCACAGTTTTCCCCACTCTGAGATAAAAGAGCTTCTCTTCTCTTCCTTGCTGGGTGCTCCTGCATGGCTTGCCATGGTTGCACACTCCAAATGGCTATTCTTTGCTAATCCCAGATAAACCAATTTTTGCCAGAGAAATAACTGGCTGTCTATTTGTTTAAGGGCAAGACTTGTTAATAGGCAAGAGATGTAGAGAAAACATTTGATACAATCCAACTCCTGTTTGTCATAAAATTTTCTAGCAAGTTTGAAATAGATGGAAACTACGTTCACTTGTTGAAGGTCGTCTACAGAAAATGTACAGTTGACTTCATGCTTAACAGGGAAAGACTAAATGATTCTCCCCACAATAAGGAACAAGGAAAGGAATACCACTTTCACTACTCTTATTCAACAAAATACTGAAGCTTCTGGCAATAACAGAAGTAAAGGAAATAAAAGCCATAGAGTTTAGAAAGGAAAAAATGTAACCATTCCTAGTTTCATTGTTGTCTGTGTAAAAAAA
>NW_025802670.1:0-169 GCF_021613505.1 Equus quagga | reverse complement strand
AAAGTCCTATATTAACATTATTTTCTAAAAAAGAAATTTGGCAAAATGAATTGAAGGACTTAAAACGTCCTTAGCGTTGACTTCATGTTTACACTTCTAGTAATTTACAATCAGGAAGTAATTCTAAATAGCAATACGTTTTATCTCCTAAATTGATTTTTTTGTGTAA
>NW_025802669.1:0-4104 GCF_021613505.1 Equus quagga | reverse complement strand
AATAATTTAAAATCTTTAATATCATGAAATAGACAGTGTTCAATTATTCCATTGTTGTTTTTAGGTTGGTTTCTTTGAGTCAATATGCAAAAAAAATCCACAAACTATGATCAGTGGATATGTCTTTAAGCCTCTTGCATACACAGGTTCTCCCTCATTCTCTCTCTCTCTCTCGATCTCTCACTCTCTCTCTTTCTCTCACTCTTGTTCTCTCCTCTTTTTTTCAATTATTTGTGATGAAACTGAAGTGTTTGTTCTGTAGCATTCCCGCAGTCGGAATTTGGCTGATTTTGTCCCCGGATACACTTTAATACGTTCCTCTGTCCTCCACACTTCCTCTCAGTGGGTGGTAGAATCTGGAGCAGTGCTGTCTGATAGAAAGACAACGCAGGGCCAAATGTCAAACGTAATTTAATGAATGTAGGGCCGGCCATCTGGCTCAGTGCTTAAGTTCCCACGCTCCCCTTTGGTGGCCCAGGGTTTTGCTGGTTTAGAGCCTGGGCACGGACATGGCACTGCTCATCAGGGCATGCTGAGGTGGTGTCCCACATCACACGACCAGAAGGACCTACAACCAGAACACACAACTTTGTACTGGGGGGCTGGGGGGAGAAGAAGAAGAAGAAGAAAGAAAAAGAAGATTGGCGACAGATGTTAGCTCAGGTGCCAATCTCTAAAAAAGGAAAAAAACTTAGTAGCCACCTTGGAAACTAACATGTACGAGCAGTCAACAAAACAAAAGGCTCATCTTGTACACTGCTACTGTTGAGGGAAACGAAATTTACACAGTTGGGTCTAATAAAATAGCATTCTACCTGTCTTCAGTTTCTAAGTTTACATTTAAATGTTATAAATTCAATAAAATTAAAATTCAGCTCCTCTGCACCCCTAGCGACATTGCAAATGTTCAATAGCCACATGTTTCTCGTGGCCACTGTGTTGGATCCGCAGATGCAGACACTGATCGGATTCATGTTTGATAGGGTGACAAGACTTCCTCAAAAGCGGTGTGTGCTCTTCCATCAGGGGACACGTCACGTCCTGTGTGCCTCTTCTAATGGTGTTAGCAGCCCTTCATGTGCAAGGCCCAGGTCCATTCAGTGATGACGTGGAGCAAACTGGTGATACACCATTGTCAGGTCTTATTACCTGGGACACTTGTAGAAAGAGAAACTTCCCCTAAATAACTAGTCAGTCAGTTAACGGCACAGTCTGTAAAGAGAACTGCAGCTAAATGAGCTGGTCCCCTAGCACCCTCTGTGGTCACCAGTTAGCTTCTTTTCTTTTTCTTTTTCTGGGTTGCCATGAACTCTAGGATTCAGACACATGGAAGCAGTTCAATCCATTGCAATATGGTCCTTACTGATGCTCCAATTATCCTCCCTTTCAGCAAAGAATGTGAGCTCAAGTTGGCCCCTTAATCCTTTTGATAACATGCTAATAATCTCTGAGACCTCTCCTGATATCAGTATGACAAGGTGTTTCTATCTCATCTTGAATATTTACCGCTCCTTCCTCGACTCAGCCATTTCTTTAACAAACTCTGGTTTCTTTTTGTGCAAAATGGTCTTGCCAGATCCAACTGTGTATCCTAGAGGTACTCATTGCCATTCATTAGTTTCCAGTGGACAGAACTAGGAAATGCGCATTTATGTTCATACGGATTCATGTACTCCCATATATTCACCAACACTGCCAATTCTAATTTGGAACTACAGGGGTTTTTTCTTTTTTTGCTGAAGAAGATTCACCCTGAGCGAACATCTCTCGCCAATGTTCCTCTTTTGTATATGAACCACTGCCACAGCATGGCCACTGGCAGGTAAGTGGTGTAGGTCCGTACCCGGGAACTGGACGCAGGCTGCTGAAGCCGAACATGCCAAACTGAACCACTAGGCAATGGGGCTGCCACTAGCGGGATTTTATCAGCTGTCTATCTTTCACCTGAATCTCCTTTCTCTAACACTGACATTTTTTGTTTTAAAGGACACTGGGAGTAATAGAATTAGAATATCCCAAAATGTCTCATTTACTTTTTCCCCTCATTTATATAAACAAAACAATACAGACAATAGCAACACCACCACTAATAACACGCTTGAGGAAAGTGGCTTCTGGTTTTGTCACTCTCTTGGAGTACAGATAAATTATTGTGTTTGAGAGTCTCTTGGAAGAGTTCTAATCCACATGGTTGTTCTACAACAGGGATACACAGTTGGGTTCATTTGTTGCATTGTGTTTTCAATGTCAAGAGGTGAAATTTCTGAAAATTTCATTTAGTTTTATAGTTATGTCACAATGAATGCAGAGGGGCTGCCCCGTGGCTGAGTGGTTGGGTTCGTGTGCTCTGCTTTGGCGGCCCCGGGTTTCGCTGGTTTGGATCCTGGGTGTGGACATGGCACTGCTCATCAAGCCATGCTGAGGCGGCATCCCCCATGCCACAACTAGAAGGACCCACAACTAAAATACACAACTATGTACCAGGGGGCTTTGGGAGAAAAAGGAAAAATAAAATCTTAAAAAAAAAAAGAATGTAGATTGCAACTGAAATCTAACCAAACAAGTTACATGCGAAGTAGTCTAGCCTTGACTGTAAGATCTGCAAGTGTCTCAAGGGTCAGACAAAAGAGCTTCCTTTTATGGGGGCAGTAAGCAAGGGGAGAAGAGCCAGGTGTGGACATGTAAGATGAAAGGGGCTTGATTAGACAGCAGATCAGGGAATGTGCCATCCTGAGACCAGCCTACACTCAGTTCAGGCTGCAGACGGGTCAAAATTCCGGGGTTTGGAGGAAGAAGAGAGACTTAACCAGAGTTGGATTAACAATCATTTTGTTCTAATCGGTTAGTGTCTCCAGCAGTTCAGCTGATCTTGTGTGAAGCAAAGAGTGGAAATGGGAGGGTCTGTGTCTGGCCTTGTCATAAGTAGACAAGGAAGGTGTCCATGTGTGTCATCTGAGTCACGTGGAAAGGGCAGTTCTGTGCAGTCAGCCATACTGACCGGGACGCAAAGGGTCCCAGGATTTCTTAACCTGCCCTATTCCCCAGGATCACAAGGCTCTGGTAAAATTTGACCTTATCAGAGCCCAGTGTCTGGCACATAGTAAATACTCACTATACAGGAGTTCTTGTCAGCCCATCACTCAGCATTTTCATTATCTCCTGTGTTCTCTTAAATGACTGCGTAGCCTTTCATGGTGTGGACTGGTCATTATGCATTGAAACGTTTCCCAGTTGATGGACGTGAAATTGGTTTCAACGTTTACGGTTACAAACAGTGCTGGAGGGGAGCCCCTTACACATATATCCCTCCTCGCTAGCACTCTTCTCTAGGAGAGGTTCCTTGTAATGGAATTGCCTGATCAAAGTACTCGTGCGTTTCTCCCTTTTGCTAACTCCCTCCTCAGTGCCCTGCAAAGAAGTGGGACCAGGTCACAGTCTCACCGTTTATGAGAATATTCTTTTCTCCAACCTCTTGCCAACATGCATCATACCAGGACCTGCAATTTTTTTTGCCAACAATCAACCCCTGTTGGGAGATTTGCCCACAGGAGTTACCACAGAATTGGACTCTGGGCAAGTAGCCCAACTAACTGGCACCCTGGAAAAGCTGAAACCAGGATACCCTTTTTTTTCTCTGTTATCTGCTATCTCTGTCATCTCTGTTCTGTTAGATAAGCTGGCAGCAGATAGCACTGCAAGCTCATTGCTTGCTGGGGATGACAGTGTTTGTTGGCTTCACATGTCCTTCTGGATTTTATGGATGAGGGACTGATTCACAGGAGAGACTTGTCGTTTGGTTAACCTGACTTCCTCCCAGAGAGAGCCCAGTGAACTGGGGACCACCCATCTCATGGAGCGAGGCCCGCATGACTGGGCATGAGAAAAATAAAAATCAGAAAACTAGGCCTTCAAGTTTAAAGGTTTGTTAAGTTGGGTCTTTCAACAACGGATCTTTTCCCTTTTTCCCTATTTTTCATGACAATGGGTGGAGGGGTTGCATTGGTGGCACTTTCATTTATTTGGGGAAATTTAATAAGACTGGAGGTTTTTGTTGTTGTGGAAGAATTTTGTCTGTGCCAGTAAGTGGTCCTTGCTTTAAAATCT
>NW_025802668.1:0-2494 GCF_021613505.1 Equus quagga | reverse complement strand
TTGAATATGCTACTTGAGCCCAACTCTGGCACTGTGTAGATGTGGCCAGGTTGTTTTTCGGGTCCACTGTGATGTCAGTGATTTTGTCATAATTTTGTCTCTGCTGTCCAGGCAAGCTTCATGGGCACATGGTTTCAGAGCCCGCTTTGAGCAGTCTCATAACTCACCGTTCCCACTTACCCCAGGCTTGACCTACACCACCGTTTTTTGGCTTGTGAATTTCTCTGACTTTCAAACGTTCAAGCAGAGTCTGTCTAAAGACTGACATCATCTTTCATTGTGGATTATCCAGGTGTGATTTCTGTTCGCCTTCCATTTTCTGGTACCTTTTTTCTTTTCCATAGTATAATCATCATGGTCTTTCTAAGCTATCTCCCTTAGACATGCTTATCAGGCCGTTCTCCTTCATTACAAGTGATTAATCTTGCATTTCTATAATCACCGTATGTTCTCTAGGCTGAGGTGTGAGTGCTTTCGTGACTCTTGGTTGTTGTCTTTGAATTTTCACAGGTCAGTTGTAGGAATCTTTACTATCCTAGCCTACGTCAAACTAAGCACTGAGAACACGTGGTCATCTGGGTTGGTTTGACATCCTGAGAACAGAAACTCCAAATTCTAGTTGGTCCTGGCCACCCCCTTCAAGGACACAATGTTTCCGAGACAAATTAGACAAATTTGATGAATTCCTCTCACCAGGAAAGATATTTTTCTGTCTCTTTTCTGGATTTGAGAAATTTCGAACTTGACCCCTGATCCTTGAACGTTCCCCTAGATTCCGTCTAGATACGGGCTTACTTTATTTCTATAGGCTGTGCCATTTGTTTGCCTTACATCCTCAGCCCTGGCCTGTTTATTTTTCTTGAAACAGAATTGTAAAGTTCTACTTTTCAGCCCACTTCCTTACATATGGTGTCAAAACACATAATCAATAATCCTTCTCCAGCAAGAGGTATGGGGAGAGAATGTCATTGGAGCTAAACTGAGCACTCTAGCCTGGGAGAGCAACCTTCACAAAGGAACGAAGCCCTCTGGAAAAGGGTGCTTTTCAGCACCCTTGTAGAGCCCTTCCATACAAAGAGACATACCCCAAGCGTGACAGGGCTCCATTCCTTCAAGGCTTCCAAGACATCTCTTGGGACACATTCGCATGTACCCAGTGGGCCCACGTGACGCCACAGCTATGGAAACTGAGACTGATCATCAAAGAATTTTAGGGGCCTAGGAAAGGAGGCCTCGATTCTTCTCTTCAATGTCCTCAAGACATCATTCTTGACTTTGCATTATGCTTAAGGCACAAGGACACTGTAGGTCTGATGAGCCCCAAGTCCAGCCTCTTGTTTCCAATCAAGTTTCCAGCTTGAGTCAGCATGGCCTCCCCATTGACTTGAATAGATGACAATTTTCTCCTCTCAGTGCTTGTCCCTCTATTCTCGCTTCTTGCCAAGGATTCCTTTCTTATTCCTTGAATCAGAGTCCGTTTTATCTCTTCCAGTTTCCGTGCCAGCTTCCGTTTGTCAAAGCTGTTTCTGGCTCTCTCTCCTTTTAATAGCCTAGCATAGGCCAATCCTCACACTGTAACCATGCGGCCATCTTGGGGGACAGGTTCACTGTGATGTCACAAACAACCACAAAATTCGAAGTTGTGCTGACAACCTCCATGCACACAGAGTTTCAGAGCCATCTCAGACCAGTCTGACTCTTCACCCTTTCCAGATTGGATAGTTGTCCTTTTTCTGGATTTTTTCTCAGTTTCTAACTTTCTCCTTGAACTTTGAAAGGCCTGCTACCTTCTCTCTAGACACTGGTTCCTTTCCTGTAAGTTTATCCTGGGTTGTATCTCTATATTTCACGTAGATGCCCAAGTAGGTGGACGTTCCCCAGAGAAAGTCCTGGACTCCCTCCCAAGTTGAAGTTGCCCAGGCAATCCTCTGATGTGCAATGATCATGTCATCTACTAGCACTCTGCCAATTCCACCTTGACAGGTCACATGTTTTCCTTGCTTCTTCCTTTGGGGAAGTGTAAAAGATGCGTTCATAGATTGTAATAGTCTCATGGTTCTTTTTATGGTGTGTATTGATAACGTATCCTCACAATTGCTACTTATTTATGATCTCTGTCCATGCCGTACCATGTAATCTATATTTCCTAACACTGCCAATGTGATGTGCACCCGTGATGTGAAACAGTGAGGTACGGTCCACGCAAGAGTAAGTGGGCACTTACCTTCTCCACCACAGTGCCAGCCCTGAATTGTACTTTTGGACCAACCTTCTGCCTGGACTTGCGAAGAGGTGGGCCTGTTTCGATTATTTGTGAAGGTGATTAGGAGTAACGTCATGGACGGTAACCTTTTCCCATGCTTCATGGGTTTAGCATGGATCATGATCTCTGGGTAGTATTCCTCATCTATTTGGAATGGTCTACCTTTCTGTAGCATGAGTAAGCCTTTTGAGGTGATTTTCCATGCTTGGAAGTGCACCTTCTCTAATCTCT
>NW_025802667.1:19376-19563 GCF_021613505.1 Equus quagga | reverse complement strand
AGGGAGTGGAGGGATGGAAAACAAGTGTGCCTCTGATGGGTGAGATGACCTTTGGAACCTTAAGGTTCTGATTCTCACAAATATGGGTCAATTTGCATCACAGAGTAAACTAGGAAAGGGTTTCAAATGGAGGTGCTCCTCACATCCTGACAATGTACCTTCCTTTGTAATAAATTGTTTCTTTCTT
>NW_025802667.1:10793-19366 GCF_021613505.1 Equus quagga | reverse complement strand
CATACTTCCTTAGCATTCCTGGTTTCTTGGCCTCTGTGAGACCCCTGCCATTATGTCTTGAAGCCATCCATTTACATGCATTTCTCCTGGGTTTTGACTGTTCCCACCCAAATTGGATGATCTTGCACTTCTCCCATTTTACACTGTGTCAGGTGCCGTTCTTCTTTCCTCCATCCACTTCCTTTCCTGCTATTTGCATTTCCTCTCATGGCATCCCTTTAAACATTGGCTACTTCTCTCCTGCAGACATTTCCCAGAGTTTCTTTAAGAAGTTGACGAAACAAAGGACATTACGTTCATAGGCTTATGGGTTTTATTCTATATGTATTTCTGGAAAACATCTTCACTTAAGACTTCTCTCCTATGTTCCAAGTTTGAGGGCCCAAGCTTATGCAACTCATACTTACACAATACACTGAAAGAGAAGAGAAGATCCCAAACTGCTGGGTGAAGCATCTCTATCAATTGCGTGTACAAAATTGTTGTTTTAACTGATATCATTCATTGGTCAAGTGTGACCTGAGGGTCACTCTCCATCTGCCCTCGAATATATTACCCACGTGTTCCCATGCATCTAAGTACATTACATATTTTCTCCTAAGTTTTAAAAAATTTCCAACCACACTTCTCGCTCCTTGTTCATTGGCATTTTTATTGCCACAACGATCAAATCAACAGGATGCAATTTCTTCTAAATACTGGTAGAAGGAGTGTATGACCTAAGGAAGGTTCAAATCTAATGTATTTCAATGTGTTATGTAACAACACAGACCGCTATTGTCTTGGCCTCTTACCCAGAGGACACGTAATAGAATCCTTATCTTTTTACCTACTCCTTATCCAATGACGTTTTCCAGTTATACTCTTGATTTCTTTGCAGTGGAATTTACAAATTTATCTCTTCAATGTACATAGCACGTTTTATATGACTACTGGCCCAGATAGAGATTGGGACAGATGGGTGCCTTTACTGTCCCCTTCCTCCTCACTTTTGGATTGCCTGACTCATCAATGGCTGCATGTTTTCATTGGCTTCTGAAAAACCGGACAGCTGGACAAAAGAGGACTGATTCATATCGTTAATTCTAGAGGAAGTCCTATCATTCCTCCCTTCATGGTTTCCTTTTCTATCTGAATTGCTTTTGCACCTAGAAGTGGATGGATGTAAAACCAGTGTGCCTCTGATGTCTCACATGTCCTTTGGAACATGAAGGTTCTGAGTCTGATAAATATGGGTCAATTTGCACTACAGAACAAACTATGGAAGGGTTTCAAATTTCGGTGCTCGTCCTATCCTGGCAAAGTAACTTCATTTGCAAGAAATTGTTCCTTTCTTCTTTTACTTTTCAGTGAAGACTGAACATCAAAAAGACAAGTTCCGATAATGTATTCCACTGTTTTCCTGAGCCACTGTGTACGTCTCTTGCTGTGTGTGTGTGTGCTTATGTGTGTGTGTGAGTGTTGGTATGTGAGAGTGAGGTGAGATAAACCTTGGTAGTGGTTATGTTTAATACACACTTTTAAGAACTTTGAATTTGTTTTCCCGTTTCCATCCTGTGAAATGGACATTGAACTTTGCTTTTGTTTTTCAGAGGAACTTAGGAAAAACTTTGGTAAGTTGTCTGATATCCTTCTACTTCAATAGCTCCTTAGGATGCCTGGTTTTTTGGCTTCTGTGAGACCCCTGTCATTATATCTCTAAGCCAAACCATTTACATGTACTTTTCCTGAGTGTCGCGTTTTCCCACCCAAATTGGATGGTGTTGAGCTTCTTCCATTTTAACTTCTGTCCATTTCCATTACTCTTCCCTCCATCATCTTCCATTCCTGCTATTTGCATTTCATCCCATGCCATCCCTGGAAACAGTGGCTTCTTCTGTCCCACAGACATGTCCCAGAGTTTCTTTAAGAAGTTGGCGAAACGAGGAACATTACATTGATTGGCGTATGGGTTTTATTATATATATATTCTGAAAAAGGTCCTAGCTTAAGACTTATTTCGTATGTTCCAAGTTTGAGTGCCCAGGCCTATGCATCTCATACTAACCCAATATACTGAAAGAGAAGAGAAGATCCCAAACAGCTGAGTGAAGTATCTCTATCCATTGTCTGATCAAAATTGTTGTTATAACTGATATCCTTCATTGGTCAAGTGTGACCACTCTCCCTCAGCCCTCAAACATATTACTCAAATGTTCCCATGCATGTAAATACATTTCATATTGTCTCTTAAGTTTTAAAAAATTTCCAACCAAACTCAACCCTCTTTATTCTTTGGCATTTTTGTTGACACAGTGATCAAATTGACAAGCTGCAATTTCTTCTAAATATTGATTGAAGGATTGCATGACATAAGGAAGGTTCAAATCTAATGTATCTCAATTCTCAGTTTGTTCTGTAGCAACACAGGCAGCTATTGCCCTGGTCTGATTCCCAAAGTACACGTAATAAAATCCTTAGCTTTTTACATCATCCTTTTCCAATGACGTTTTCCAGTTATACTCTTGTTTTCCTTGGAGGAGAATTTACAAGTTTATCTCTTCAATGTACATAGCACATTTCATATGACTACTGGTCCAGATATAGATTGGGAAAGATGGGTGCCTTTACTGTCCGCTTCCTCATCACTTTTGGACTGCCTGACTCATGTATGTCTGCTTGTCTGCATTGTCTTATGAAAAACGAGTCAGCTCAAAAAAGAAGACTGATTGATATTGTTAATTCTAGGGGAAGTCCTATCATTCCTCGCCTCATGGTTTCCTTTCCTATCTGCATTCCTTTGGCACCTAGGAGTGGAGGGATGGAAAATAAGGGTGCCTCAGATGGGTGAGAAGTCCAGCGGAAACTTAAGGTTCTGATTCTCACGAATATGGGTGAATTTGCATCACAGAGTATACTAGGACAGGGCTTCAAATGGTGGTGCTCCTCCCATCCTGGCAATGTACCTTCTTTTGCCTTACATTGTTCCTTTATTCCTTTATTTTTCAGAGAGGACTGAACATGAAAAAGGCAAGTTCCTACAATGTATTCCACTGCTTACCTGAGCCACTGTGTATGTGTCTTGCTGTGTGTTTGTGCATGTGTGTGTGTGTGTGTGTGAGAGTGAGATGAGCTAAACCTTGATAGTGGTAATTTTACACACTGAATTTTAAGAAATCTGAACTTGTTTTTGTGATCCCATCCTGTGAAATTGACATGAACTTTGCTACTTTTTTTTCAGAGGAATTTAAGGAAAACTTCGGTAAGTTGTCTGATATCCCTCTACCTGCATACTTCGATAGGATGCCTGGTCTCTTGGCCACTGTGAGACCCCTGTCATTATATCTCTAAGACATCCATTAACTTGCAATGCTCCTGGGTTTTGACTGGTCCCACCCAAATTGGATGGTGTTGGGCTTCTCCCATTTTACGTTCTGTCAGTTGCCGTTCCTCTTTCCTCCATCCACTTCCTTTCCTGCTATTTGCATTTCATCTCATGCCATCCCTGGAAACATTGGCTTCTGCTGTCCTGCAGACATTTCCCAGAGTTTCTTTAAGAAGTTGGCAAAATGAAGGACATTATGTTGATCAGCTTATGGGTTTTATTCTATATATGTATCTGGAAAACCTCTGAACTTAAGACTTCCTTTGTATATTCCAAGTTTGAGGGCCCATGCTTATGCAAGTCATACTTACCAAATACACAAAATAGAAGAGAAGATCCCAAATTACTGAGTGAAGCATCTCTAACAAATGTATCTTCAAAATTGTTGTTTTAACTGATATCATTCATTGGTCAAGTGTGACCTGAGGGTCACTCTCTGTCTGTCCTCGAACATATTACCGAAGTCTGCCCATGCATCTACATATGTTACATATTTTCTCCTAAGTTTTAAAAAATTTCCAACCACGCTGATCGCTCTTTATTCTTTGGCATTTTTATTGGCACAGTGATGAAGTTGGCAAGCTGCGATTTCTTCTAAATATTGGTAGAAGGATTGTATGACCTAAGGAAGGTTCGAATCTAATGTATCTCAGTTCTCAATGTGTTCTGTAACAATGCAAGCAGCTATTGCCCTGGCCTGATTCCCAAAGGGCAAATAATACAATCCTTACCTTTTTACGTCCTTCTTATCCAATGACGTTTTCCAATTATCCACTTGATTTCTTTGGAAAGGAAATTAGAAATTTATCTCTTCCTTGTACATAGCACATTTCATATGACTAGTGGTCCAGGTTGAGATTGGGACAGAAGGGTGCCTTTACTGTCCACTTCCTCATCACTTTGGGATGCCTGACTCATGTATGGCTGCATGTCTGCGTCGTCTTATGAAAAACGGGTCAGATCAAAAAACGACTGATTGATATTGTTAATTCTAGAGAAAGTCCTATCATTCCTCCCCTCATGGTTTCCTTTCCTATCTTAATTGCTTTTACACTGAGGAGTAGAGGGATTGAAAACAAGTGTGCCTCTGATGGGTGAGATATCCTTTGGAAACTTAAGGTTCTGAATCTCACAAATATGGGTCAATTAGTATTACAGAACAAGCTATGAAAGGGTTTCAAATGTCTGTGCTCCTCCCATGCTGGCAAGGTACCTTCCTTTGCAAGAAATTGTTCCTTTCCTCCTTAATTTTCAGTGAAGACTGAACATGAAAAAGACAAGTTCCTATAATGAATTCCACTCTTTTCCTGAGCCACTGTGTATGTCTCTTCCTGTGTGTGTGTGTTTGCGTGTGTGTGTATGTGTGTCTGTGTATGTGAGAGTGAGGTGAGATAAACCTTGATAGTGGTAAGTTTACATACTGAATTTTAAGAAATTTCCATTTGTTTTTGCGTTTCCATCCTAGGAAACTGACATTGAACTTTGCTATTTTTTTTCAGAGGAACTTAAGAAAAACTTTGGTAAGTTGCCTGATATCCCTCTACTTCAAAAGCTCCTTAGAATGCGTGGTTTCCTGGCCTCTGTGAGACCCCTGTCGTTATATCTCTAAGCCATCCAATTACATGCACTTCTCTTGAGTGTTGACATTTCCCACCCAAATTGGATGGTATTGGGCTTCTTCCATTTTAAGTTCTGTCTGTTTCCATTAGTCTTCCCTGCATCCTCTTCCCTTCCTGCTATTGGCATTTAATCCCCTGCCATCCCTGGAAACATTGGCTTCTTCTCTGCTGCAGACATTTCCCAAGGTTTCTTTAAGAAGTTGGCAAAAAGAAGGACATTACATTGATTGGCTTATGGGTTTTATTCTATGTATATTTCTGAAAAAATTCCTAACTTAAGTCTTCTTTCGTATGTTCCAAGTTTGAGGGCCCACAAATATGCAGTTCATACTTACCCAATACACCGAAAGAGAAACGAAGATCCCAACTGCTGAGTGAAGCCTCTATATTCATTGTGTGATCAAAATTGTTTTTATAACTGATATCATTCATTGATCAAGTGTGACTACAGGGTCACTCTCCCTCTCCCCTGAAACATATTACCCAAGTGTTCCCATGCATCTAAATATGTTATGTATTTTCTCCTAAGTTTTAAAAAATTTCCAACCACACTGATGACTCTGTATTCTTTGGCGTTTGTATTGCCACAATGATCACATCAGTAAGCGCAATTTCTTGTAAATACTGGTAGAAGGATTTTATGACCTAAGGAATTTCAAATCTAATGTATCTCAATACTCAATGTGTTCTGTAACAACACAGGCAGCTATGGTCCTGGCCTGTGTCCCAAAGGACACATAATAGAATCCTTACAGGTTTACGTCCTCCTTTTCAAGAGATGTTTTCCGATTATACTGTTGTTTTCTTTGGAAAGGAATTTAGAAATTTATCTCTTCAGTGTATATAGCATGTTTCACAGGACTTCAGGTCCATATAGAGATTAGGACAGATGGGTGCCTTTACTGTCCTCTTCCTCATAACTTTTGGAGTGCCTGACTCATGTATGTCTGCATGTCTGCGTCATCTTATGAACAACAGGTCAGCTGGACAAAAGAGGACAGATTGATATTGTTAATTCTAGAGGAAGTCCTATCATTCCTCCCCTCATAGGTTCCTTTCCTATCTTAATTGTTTTTGCACCAAGGAGTGGTTGGATGGGAAAACAATTGTGCCTCTGATGGGTGAGATGTCCTTTGGAAAATTCCGGTTCTGATTCTCACAAATTTTGGTCAATTTGCATCACGGAGCATACTAGGAAAAGTTTTCAAATGGCGGTGCTCCTCCCATCCTGGCAATGTACCTTCTTTTGCAATAAATTGTCCCTTTCTTCCTTTACTTTTCAGAGAGGACTGAACACGAAAAAGGCAAGTTCCTATAATGTATTCCACTGCTTACCTGAGCCACTGTGTACGTCTCTTGCTGGGTGTTTGTGTGTGTGTATGTGTGTGTAGAATGAGGTGAGCTAACTCTTTATGGTGGTAATTTTAATTATTGAATTTTAAGAGATTTGAACTGCTTTTGTAATCACATCCTGTGAAACTGACATTGAACTTTGCTACTTTTTTTTCAGAGGAATTTAAGGAAAACTTCGGTAAGTTTTCTGAGATCCGTCTAACTCCATACTCCCTAGCATGCTTGGTTTCTTGGCCTCTATGAGACCCCTGCCATATATCACTAAGCCATCCATTTACATGCACTTCTGCTGGGTTGTGCCTTTCCAACCCAAACGGGGTGGTGTTGGGCTTCTCCCATTCTACGTTGTGTTCAGTTACCATTCCTCTTTCCTCCATCCACTTCCTTTCCTGCTATTTGCATTTCATTTCATGCCATCCCTGGAAGCATTGGCTTCTTTTGTCCTGCCGACATTTCCCAGAGTTTCTTTATGAAGTTGGCAAAACAGAGGACATTATATTGATAGGCTTATGGGTTTTATTATATATATATATATATATATATATATATATATCTGGAAAACCTCCAAACTTAATACTTCTTTCGTATGTTCCAAGTTTCAGGGCCCATGCTTATGCAACTCATGCTTACCCAATACATTGAAAGAGAAAGGAACATCTCAAACTGCTGAGTGAAGCATCTCTATCAATTGTGTGTTCAAAATTGTTATACTTGATGATTATAATTGTTGATATCATTCCTCGGTCAAGTGTGACCTGAGGGTCACTCTCCATCTGCCCTCGAATATATTACCCACGTGTTCCCATGCATCTAAACACGTTACATATTCTCTCCTAAGTTTTAAAAAATTTCCGAGCACACTCAATGTTCTTTATTCTTTGGCATTTGTATTGCCACAATGATCAAATCAGCAAGCTACAATTTCTTCTAAATATTGGTAGAAGGATTGTATGACCAAAGGAAGGTTCAAATCTATGCATCTCAATACTCAATGTGTTCTGTAACAACACAGGCAGCTATTGACCTGGTCTGATTCCAATAGGACATGTAATAGAATCCTTACCTTTTTACATCCTCCTTTTCCAGTGACATTTTCCAATTATACTCTTGGTTTCTTTGGAATGTAATTTACAAATTTATCTCTTCAATGTACACAGCACTTTTCATATGACTACTGGCTCAGGTTGAGATTGGGACAGATGAGTCCCTTTACTGTCCCTTTCCTCATCACTTTGGAGTGCCTGACCCATGTATGGCTGCATGTCGGTATCGTCTTCTGAAAAACGGGACAGTTGGGCAAAAGAGGACTGATTGATATTGTTAATTCTAGAGGAAGTCCTATCATTCCTCCCCTCATGGTTTCCTTTCCTATCGTACTTCCTTTTGCACCTAGGAGAGGATGGATGTAAAACAAGTGTGCCTCTGAGGGATGAGATGTCCTTTGGAACCTGAAGGTTCTGATTCTCACAAATTTGGGTCAATCTGCATCACAGAACAAACCATGAAAGGTTTTCAAATGGTGGTGCTCCTCACATGCTGCCAATGTACCTTCATTTGCAAGAAATCCTTCCCTTCTTCCTTATGTTTCAGCGAAGATTGGACATGCAAAAGACAAGTTCCTGAAATATCTTCCACTGTTTTCCTGAGCCACTGTGTATGTCTCTTGCTGTGTGGGTGTGTTTCTGTGTGTGTGTGTATGCGTGTGTGTCTGGTGTGTGTGTGAGAGAGAGTGAGGTGAGCTAAACCTTGATAGTGGTAATTTTAATACTGAATTTTAAGAAATTATATCTTGTTTTCACGATCCCATCCTATGAAATTGACATTGAACTTTGCTATTTTTTTTCCAGGGGAATTCAAGGAAAACTTCGGTAAGTCGTCTGCGATCCCTCTACCTCCATAGTTCCTTGGGATGCCTGGTTTCTTGGACTCTGTGAGACCCCTGCCATTATATCTCTAAGCCATCCACTTACATGCAATGCTCCTAGGTTTTGACTGGTCCCACGCAAATTGGATGGTGTTGTGCTTCTCCCATTTTACGCCGTGTCAGTTGCCGTTCCTCTTTCCTCCAACCACTTCATTTCCTGCTATTTGCATTTCATCTCATGCCATCCCTGGAAACATTGGCTTCTGCTGTCCTGCAGAAATTTCCCAGAGTTTCTTTAAGAAGTTGGTGAAATGGAGGACATTATGTTGATAGGCTTATGGGTTTTATTCTATATATATTTCTGGAAAACCTC
>NW_025802667.1:4169-10783 GCF_021613505.1 Equus quagga | reverse complement strand
GTTTCTAATTCTCACAAATATGGGCCAATTCCCATTACAGAACAAACCATGAAAGGGTTTCAAATATCGGTGCTCCTCCCATGCTGGCAAAGTAACTTCATTTGCAAGAAATTGTTCCTTTCTTTCTTTACTTTTCACTAAAGACTGAACATGAAAAAGACAAGCTCTTATAATGTATTGCACTTTTTTCCTGAGCCACTCTGTTTGTCTCTTGCTGTGTGTATGTGTTTCTGTCTGTGTGTGAGCGTTTGTGTTTGTCTATGGGAGAGTGAGTTGAGCTAAACCTTGAGAGTGGTAAGTTTACATACTGAATTTTAAGAAATTTCAATTTATTTTTGAGATTCCATCCTGTGAAATTGACATTGAACTTTGCAATTTTTTTCCAGAGAAACTTAAGAAAAATTTTGGTAAGTTGTCTGATACCCCTCTACTTCAATGGTTCCTTAGGATGCCTGGTTTCTTGACCTCTGTGACCCCTGCCATTATGTCTCTAAGTCATCCATTTACATGCACTTCTCCTGGGTTTTGACTGTTCCCACCCAAATTGGATGGTGTTGCACTTCTCCCATTTTACACCGTGTCAGTTGCCATTCCTCTTTCCCCCATTCTCTTTCTTTCCTGTTATTTGCATTTCATCTCACGTCATCCCTGGAAACATTGGCTTCTTCTCTCCTGCAGACATTTCCCAGAGTTTCTTTAAGAAGTTGACAAAACAAAGGACATTACGTTCATAGGCTTATGGGTTTTATTCTATATGTATTTCTGGAAAACATCTTCACTTAAGACTTCTCTCCTATGTTCCAAGTTTGAGGGCCCATGCTCATGCAACTCATACTGACACAATATACTGAAAGAGAAGAAAATTTCCCAGAGTACTGAGTGAAGCATGTCTATCCATTGTGTGATCAAAATTGTTATTATAACTAATATCATTCATTGGTCAAGTGTTACCTGAGGTTCTCTCTCCCTTTGCCCTCAAATATATTACCAAAGTGTTCCCACGCATCTAAATACGTTACATATTTTCTCCTAAGTTTTAAAAAATTTCCAACCACACTGATCACTCTCTATTCTTTGGCATATTTATTGCCATATTATCAAAATGTCGAGCTGCAATTTCTTCTAAATATTGGTAGAAGGATTGGATGACCTAAGGGAGGTTCAAATCTAATTTATCTCAATTCTCAATTTGTTCTGTAACAACACAGGCAGCTATTGTCGTGGTCGGATTCCCAAAGTACACGTAATAGAATCCTTACATATTTACATCCTCTTTATCCAATGATGTTTTCCAGTTATACTCTTGTTTTCTTTAGAAAGGAATTTACAAGTTTATCTCTTCAATGTACATAGCACGTTTCATATTATTACTGGTCCAGATAGAGATTGGGACAGATGGGTGCCTTTACTGTCCCCTCTCTCTACACTTTTGGAGTGCCTGACTCATGTATGTCTGCATGTCTGCCATCATCTTCTGAAAAACGGGTCAGCTGGACAAAAGAGGACTGATGGATAATGTTAATTCTAGAGGAAGTCCTATCATTCTTCCCCTCCTGGTTTCCTTTCCTATCTTAATTCCTTGTGCACCAAAGAGTGGAGGGATGGAAAACAAGTGTGCCTCTGATGGGTGAGGTGTCCTATGGAAACTTAAGATTCTGATTCTCACAAATATGGGTCAATTTGCATCACAGAACAAACTATGAAAGGTTTTCAAATGGTGGTGCTCCTCCCATCCTGGCAATGTAACTCTTTTGCAATAAATTGTTCCTTTCTTCCTTTACTTTTCAGAAAGGACTGAACATGAAAAAGGCAAGTACCTATAATGTATTCCACTAGTTACTTGAGCCACTGTGTAGGTCTCTTGCTGTGCGTTTGTGTGTGTGTGTGTGTGTGTGTGTGTGTGTGTGTGTGTGTGTGAGAGAGTGAGGTGAGCTAAACCTTGATAGTGGTAATTTTACACACTGAATTTTAAGAAATTATATCTTGTTTTCGCGATCCCATCCTGTGAAATTGACATTGAACTTTGCTATCTTTTTTTCAGAGGAATTCAAGGAAAACTTCGGTAAGTTGTCTGAGATTCCTGTACCTCCATACTCCCTTGGGATGCCTGGTCTCTTGGACTCTGTGAGACCCCTGCCATTATGTCTCTAAGCCATCCACTCACATGCAGTGCTCCTAGGTTTTGACTGGTCCCACGCAAATTGGATGGTGTTGTGCTTCTCCCATTTTACGCCGTGTCAGTTGCCGTTCCTCTTTCCTCCAACCACTTCATTTCCTGCTATTTGCATTTCATCTCATGCCTTCCCTGGAAACATTGGCTTCTTCTGTGCTGCAGAAATTTCCCAGAGTTTCTTTAAGAAGTTGGTGAAACGGAGGACATTATGTTGATAGGCTTATGGGTTTATTCTGTGTATATATCTGCGAAACCTCCGAACTTAAGACTTCTTTCGTATGTTCCAAGTTTCAGGGCCCATGCTTGTGCAATTCATACTTACCCAATACACGGAAAGAAAAATGAACATCCCATACTGCTGAGAGAAGCATTTCTAGCAATTGTGTGTTCAAAATTGTTGTTATAACTGATATCATTCATTGGTCAAGTGTAACCTGAGGGTCACTCTCCGTCTGCCCTCAAACATGTTACCCATGTGTTCCCATGCATCTAAATACATTACATTTTTCTCCTAAGTTTTAAAAAATTTCTGACCACACTCATTTCTATTTATTCTTTGGCATTTTTATTGCCACAATGATCAAATAGGCAAGCTGCGATTTCTTCTAAGTATTGGTGGAAGGATTGTATGACCTAAGGAAGGTTCAAATCTAACGTCTCTCTATTCTCAATGTGTTCTTTAACAATATAGGCAGCTATTGCCCTGGTCGGATTCCCAAAGGACACCTAATAGAATCCTTATCTTTTTATGTTTTCATTTCCAATGACATTTTCCAATTACACTCTTTGTTTCTTTGGAATGGAATTTACAAACTTATCTCTTCGATGTATGTAGCACATTTCATATGACTACTGGTGCAGATAGAGATTGGGACAGATGAGTGCCTTTAGTGTCCCCGTCCTCATCACTTTTGGAGTGCCTGACTCATGTATACATGTCTGCATGTCTGCATTGGCTTCTGAAAAACAGGACAGCTGGACAAAAGAGGACTGATTGATATTGTTAATTCTAGAAGAAGTCCTATCATTCCTCCCTTCATGGTTTCCTTTTCTATCTGAATTGCTTTGACTCCTAGGAGTGGAGGGATGTAAAACAAGTGTGCCTCTAAGGGATGAGATGTCCTTTGGAAACTTAAGGTTCTGATTCTCACAAATTTGGGTCTATTTGCATCACAGAACAAACTATGGAAGGGTTTCACATGTTGGTGCTCCTCCCATGCTGGCAAAGTACCTTCATTTGCAAGAAATTCTTCCTTTACTTTTCAGCGAAGACTGAACATCAAAAAGACAAGTTCCTATAATGTATTCCCCTGTTTTCCTGAGCCACCGTGTATGTCTCTAGCTGTGTGTGTGTGTTTGTGTGTGTGTGTGTGAGAGAGAGAGAGGGTGAGAGTGAGGTGAGCTAGCATTCTGAATGGTTATTTTAAATACTGAATTTAAGAAATTTGAATTTGTTTTTGTGTTTCCATCCTGGGAAACTGACACTGAACTTTGCTATTTTTTTTCAGAGGAACTTAGGAAAAACTTTGGTAAGTTGTCAGATATCCCTCTACTTCAATAGCTCCTTAGGATGCCTGGTTCCTTGGCCTCTGTGACCCCTGCCATTATATCTCTAAGCTATCCATTTACATGGACTTCTCCTGAGTGTTGAGTTTTCCCACCCAAATTAGATGGCGTTAGGCTTCTTCCATTGTAAATTCTGTCTGTTTCCGTTCTTCTTCCCTCCTTCCTCTTCCATTCCTGCTATTTGCTTTTCATCCCATGCCATTCCGGGAAACAGTGGCTTCTTCTGTGCTGCAGACATTTCCCAGGGTTTCTTTAAGAAGTTGGCAAAACAAAGGACATTATGTTGATTGGCGTATGGTTTTTGTTCTATATCTATTTCTGAAAAACTTCCGAACTTAAGACTTCTTTCATGTGTTCCAAGTGTGAGGGCCCACAACTAGGCAACTCATACTTAACCAATACCCCGAAAGAGAAGAGAAGATCACAAACTGCTGAGTGAATTGGCTCTGTCCATTGAGTGTTAAAAATTATTGTTATAACTGATATCAGTCATTGGTCAAGTGTGACCTGAGGGCCACTCTCCCTCTGCCCTGAAACATAATACCCAAGTGTTCCCATGCATCTAAATACTTTGCATAGTTTCTCCTAAGCTTTAAAAAATTTCCAAACACAGTGATCGCTCTTTATTCTTTGGCATTTTTGTTGCCACAATGATCAAATCGGCAAGCTGCAATTTCTTTTAAGTATTGGTAGAAGGATTATATGACCTAAGGAAGCTTCAAAGCTAATGTATCTCAATTCTGGATGTGTTCTGTGACAACACAGGCAGCTAATGCCCTGACCTTATTCCAAAGGACACGTAATAGAATCCTTACCTTTTTACGTCCTCTTTTTCCGTTGATGTTTTCCAGTTATTTTCTTGATTTCTTTGGAATGGAATTTACAAGTGTATTTCTTCATTGTACATAGCACGTTTCATGTGACTACTGGTCCAGATAGAGATTGGGACAGATTGGTGCCTTTATTGTCCGCTTCCTCATCACTTAGGAGTGCCTGACTCATGTATGGCTGCATGTCTGCACTGACTTCTGAAAAACAGGATCGCTGGACAAAAGAGGAGTGATTGATATCGTTAATTCTAGGGGAAGTCCTATCATTCCTCCCCTCATAGTTTTCTTTCCTATCTTAATTGCTTTTGCACCAACGAGTGATTGGATGGAAAAAAATTGTGCCTCTGATGGGTGAGATGTCCTTTGGAGCCTGAAGGTTCTGATTCTCACAAATATCGGTCAATTTGAATCACAGAATAAACTATGAAGGAGTTTCAAATATCGGTGCTCCTCCCATCCTGGCAATGTATGTTTTGCAAGAAATTGTTCCTTTCTTCCTTTACTTTTCAGCGAAGAGTGAACGTAAAAAATACAAGTTCCTACAATGTATTCCACTGTTTTCCTGAGCCACTGTGTATGTCTCCTGACATGTGTGCATTTGTGTGTGTGTGTGAGAGAGAGAGAGAGAGTAAGGTGAGCTAAACCTTGATAGTGGCTATTTTAAATACTGAATTTTAAGAAATTTAAACGTGTTTGCATTACCATCCTGTGAAATTAACATTGAGCTTTGCTATTTTTTTCCAGAGGAATTTAAGAAAAACTTCGGTAAGTTGTCTGATATCCCTCTACTTCAATAGCTCCTTAGGATGCCTGGTTTCTTGACCTCTGTTAGACCCCTGTCATTATATCTCCAAGTCATCCATTTACATGGACTTCTCCTGAGTTTTGAGTTTTCCCACCCAAATTGGATGGTGTTGGGCTTCATCCATTTTAAGTTCTGTCCGTTTCCTTTCCTCTTCCCTCCATCTTCTTCCATTCCTGTTATTTGCATTTCATCTCATGCCATCCCTGGAAACATTGGCTTCTTCTGTGCTGTAGACATTTCCCAGAGTTGCTTTAAGAAGTTGGTGAAACGAAGGACATTACGTTGATTGGTGTATAGGTTTTATTCTACATGTATTTCTGAAAAGGGTCCTAGCTTAAGACTTCTTTCGTATGTTCCAAGTTTGAGGGCCCATGACTATGCAACTCATACTTGCCAAATACACTGAAGGAGAAGAGAAGATCCCAAACTGCTGAGTGAAGCATCTCTATCCATTGTGTGTCCAAAGTTGTTGTTATAACAGATATCATTCATTGGTCAAGTGTGAGATGAGGGTCACACTTCCTCTGCCCTCGAACATACTACCCAAGGCTTCCTATGCATCTAAATACGTTACATATTTCCTCCTAACTTTTAAAACATTTCCAACCACACTGATCACTCTGTATTCTTTGGCATTTTTATTGCCACAATGATCAAATTGGCAAGCTGCCTTTTATTCTAAATATTGATAGAAGGATTGTAAGACCTAAGGAAGCTTCTAAGCTAATGTAACTCAATTCTGAAGGTGTTCTGTCACAAGAGGGCAGCTATTGTCCTGGGCTGTTTCCCAAAGGACTCATAAGAGAATCCTTACATTTTTCTGTTTTCGTTTTCCAAGGACGTTTTCCACTTATACTCTTGTTTTCTTTGGAATAGAATTTACTAATTTATCTCTTCAATATACATAGCACGTGACATATGACTACCTGTACAAATAGAGATTGGGACAGATGAACGTCTTTACTGTCTGCCTTCTTATCACGTTTGGAGTCCCTGCCTCATGTAGGTGTACATGTCTGGATCGTATTCTGAAAAACATGACAGCTCAACAAAAGAGAACTGATTCTTATTGTTAATCCTAGAGGAAGTCTTATCAATCCTCACCTCATGGTTTCCTTTCCTATCTTCATTCCTTTTGCACCAAGGAGTGGAGGGATGGAAAACAACTATGTCTCTGATGGGTAAGATGTCCTTTTAAGCCTGAAGATTCTGATTCTCACACATATGGGTCAATTTGCAT
>NW_025802667.1:0-4159 GCF_021613505.1 Equus quagga | reverse complement strand
AAAAGAAAACGTTCAGTAAGTTTCTGATATCTCTCTACTTCGATGGCTCTTTAGCATGACTGGTTTCTTGGTCTCTTTGAGATTCTCTGCCATTTTATCTCTAAGCCATCCATTTGCAGCCAATTCTCCTGGGTGTTGACTGTTCCCAGCCAAATTGCGTGGTGCTGGGCTTCATTTATTTAAGTTCTGTCAGTTACGGTTCCTCTTCCCTCCATCCACTTCCATTTCTGCTGTTTGCATTTCATTCCATGCCATCCCTGGAAACAGTGGCTTCTTCTGTCCTACAGACATTTCTCAGTGTTTCTTTAAGAAGATGGCGAAACAAAGGACATTACATCCACAGACATATGGTTTTTATTCTATATGTATTTGTGAAAAACATCCTAACTTAAGACTTCTTTCGTATGTTCCAAGTTTGAGGGCCCACAACTAGGCATTCATACTTACCCAATACACCAAAAGAGAAGAGAAGATCCCAAACATCTAGTGAAGCATCTCTATCCATAGTGTGTTGAAAGTTGTTATAACTGATATCATTCATTCATCAAGTGTGAAACGAGGGTCACTCTCCCTCTGCCCTCGAACGTACTAGCCAAGTCTTCCCATGCATCTAAATACATTACATATTTCCTCCTAAGTTTCAAAAAATTTCCAACCACAGGGATTGCTCTTTATTCTTTGGCATTTTTGTTGCCACAATGATCAAATCGGCAAGCTGCAATTTCTTCTAAATGTCGGTAGAAGGATTGTATGAACTAAGGAAGCTTCAAAGCTAAGGTATCTCAATTTGAACGTGTTCTGTAACACAGGCAGCTATTCTCCTGGCCTGATTCCGAGAGGACACGTAATAGAATCCTTACCTTTTTAGGTCCTCCTTTTGCAATGACGTTTTCCAGTTATACTCTTGATGTCTTTAGAATGGAATTTAGAAATTTATCTCTTCAATGTACATATCACGTTTCATATGACAACTGGTCCAGATAGAGATTGGGAGAGATGGGTGCCTTTAATGTCTGCCTCCTCATCACTTTTGGAGTGCCTGACTCATGTATGTCTGCATGTCTACATCGTCTTCTGAAAAACGTGTCAGCTTGACAAAAAAGAGGACAGATTGATATGGATAATCCTGGAGGAAGTCCTACCATTGCTCCCCTCATGGTTTCCTTTCTGATCTTCATTCCTTTTGCACCAAGGAGTGGAGGGAGGGAAAACAGCTGTGCCTCTGATGGGTGAGATGTCCTGTGGAATCTTAAGATTCTGATTCTCACAAATGTGGGTCAATTTGCATCACAGAGTAAACTAGGAAAGGGTTTCAATGTCGCTGCTCCTTGAATCCTGGCAATGTACCTTCCTTTGCAATAAATTGTTCCTTTCTTCCTTTACTTTTCAGCAGAGACAGAACAGGACAAAGGTAAATTCCTATGATGTATTCCATTGTTTACCTGTGCCACTGTGTATATCTCTTTCTGTGTGTCTGTGTGTCTGAGACTGAGGTCATCTACACCTTGGTAGTGGTAATTTTAGGTACTGATTTTGAAGTAATTTGAGTTTGTTTTCGTGTTTCTCTCCTGTGATATTGACGTTGAACTTTGCTTTTTGTTGTTTCAGAAGAACTTCAGAGAAAACTCTGTAAGATTTCTGATATCCCTCTAATTCCATACCTCCTTAGGATGACTAATTTCTTGGCCTCTTTGAGATTCCATGCCATTTTATCTCTAAACCATCCATTTACACGTACACCTCCTGGGTGTTGACTGTTCCCTCCAAAATTGGATGGTATTGGGCTTCTCCCATTTTAAGTTCTGTCCGTTTCCACTCCTCTTCCCTCCATCCACTTCAATTCCTGCTATTTGCATTTCACCTCATGCCATCCCTGAAAACGTTGACTTCTTTCCTACAGACATTTTCCAGGTTTTCGTTAAGAAGTTGGCAAAACGACGGACATTACGTTGATAGCCCTATGGGTGTTATTCTCTATATATTTCTGAAAAACATCCTAACTTAAGGCTTCTTTCGTATGTTCCATGTTTGAGGGCCCACAACTAGGCACTCGTACTTATCCAAAACACCAAAAGAGAAGAGCAGATCCCAAACATCTGAGTGAAGTATCTCTATCCATTGTGTGTTCAAAGTTGTTGTTATAACTGATACTATTCATTGGTCAAGTGTGAGATGAGGGTCACTCTCCCTCTGCCCTCGAACATATTACCCAAGTCTTCCCATGCATCTAAATACGTTACATATTTCCTCGTAAATTTTAAAAAATTTGGACCACACTGATGGCTCTGTATTCCGTGCCATTTTTATTGCCACAATGATCAAATCGGCAAGCTGCGAGTTCTTCTAAATATTGGTAGAAGGATTGTATGACCTAAGGAAGGTTCAAAGCCAAGATATCTCAGTTCTGAATGTGTTATGTAACAACACAGGCAGCTATTGCCCTGGGATTTTTCCCAAAGGACACATTATAGAATCCTTACCTTTTTACGTCCTCCTTTTCCAATGAAGTTTTCCAGTTACACTCTTGTTTTCTCTGGAATGGAATTTACAAATTTATCTCTTCAGTGTACACTACACGTTTCATGACTACTGGTGCAGATAGAGATTGGGACAGATGAGTGCCTTTACTGTCCACTTGCTCATCACTTTTGGAGTCCCTGTGTCTGCATCATCTTCTGAATATCAGGTCAGCTCGACAAAAGAAGACTGATTGCTATTGTTAATTCTAGAGGAAGTCCTATAATTCCTCCCCTCATAGTTTCCTTTTCTATCTTCATTCCTTTTGCACCAAGGAGTAGAGAGATGGAAAACAAGTGTGTCTCTGATGGGTGAGATGTCCTTGGTACCTTAAGGTTCTGATTCTCACACATATGGGTCAATTTGCATCACAGAGTAGACTAGGAAAGCGTTTCAAATGTCCATTCTCCTCGCATCCTAGCATGGTACCTTCCTTTGTAATAAATTGTTCCTTTCTTCCTTTCCTTTTCAGCAGAGCCTGGACAGGACAAAGGTAATTTCCAATGATGTATTCCACTGTTTACCTGAGCCACTGTGTATTTGTCTTTCTTTGTGTGTGTCTGTGTCTGTGTGTGTCTATCTGAAAGTGAGGTCAGTTACACCTTGCAAGTAGTAATTTTAGCTACTGAATTTAAAGAAATTTGAATTTGTTTTCGCGTTTCCATCCCGTGATATTGACACAGAACTTTGCTATTTTTTTTTACAGAGGAACCGATGAAAGACTTCCGTAAGTTGTCTGATATCCCTCTACTTCCATAGCTCCTTAGGATGCCTGGTTTCTTGGCATCTGTGAGACCCATGCCATTATATCTCTCAGCCATCCATTTACACCTACTTCTCCTGGGTGTTGACTGTTCCCACCCAAGATGGATGGTGTTGTGCTTCTCCCATGTTGCGTTCTGTCAGTTACTGTTCCTCTTCCTTCTATCCAATACCATTCCTGCTATTTCCATTTCATCTCATGCCATCCCTGGAAACATTGGCTTCTTCTATCCTGCAGACATTTCCCAGAGTTTCTTTAAGAAGTTGGCAAAAGGAAGGAAATTATGTTCATTGGCTTATGGGTTTTATTCCATATATATTTCTGGAAAACATCATAACTTAAGACTTCTTTTGTATGTTCCAAGTTTGTGGGCCCATGACTATGCAACTCCTACTTACCCAATACACTGAAAGAGAAGAGAAGATCCCAAACTGCTGAGTGAAGCATCTCTATCCATTGTGTGATCAAAATTGTTGTTATAACGGATATCATTCATTGGCCAAGTGTGACCTGAGGGTCACTCTCCCTCTGCCCTCAAACATACTACCCAAGTGTTCCCATCTATCTAAATACATTACATATTTTCTCCTAAGTTCTAAAAAACTTCCAACCACACTGACTGTTCTTTATTCTTTGACGTTTTTATTGCCACAATGATCAAATCGGCAAGCTGCAATTTCTTCTAAATATTGGTGGATGGATTGGATGACCTAAGGAAGGTTCAAATCTAATGTATCTCAATTCTCAATGTGTTCTGTAACAACACAGGCAGCTATTGTCTGGAACTGATTCCCAAAAGACATCTAATAGAACCCTTACATTTCCCCATCCGCCTTTTCCAATGATGTTTTCCAGTGATACTTTTGGTTTCTTTTAAGT
>NW_025802666.1:0-3718 GCF_021613505.1 Equus quagga | reverse complement strand
GATTCCAGGCTCATGCTGCCTTTCTGCATGGATGGGGGCTGAAGGGGTAGGGGAGGTGCTAAACTGGTGAGGAGAAGTTACCTGCAGGCCCTGAGCTTCTTTGGATACAACCTGCCCCTAGAACTTAAAAGCCTCCCCATATTTGCATCTGTATCCCACACCTCTACTGGGTCCTAGAGGAGAGGGCAGTAGATACTGAGCTTCTCAAATCCAGGACTGTTTTCAGTACCAAGCTAAGGGTGGAGTCAGCTGAAGAACTCAGCAGTTTGCCTAAAGCCCCTGTGCCTCACCACCATCGTACAAGCTTCTGAGTTTCATAGGACTTGCAGGAGCACAGGTATAGAGTATCAAGAGCCAAGACTCCGAAGACAGAGAGCCTGCATTTTACTCAGCCTTATCGATGAATTCATTTATCAGTTACATATTGGTTTTAGCCTCTCTCTGGTTCCTCAGTTTCCTCATTTGAAAGAAATAATACCTACCTCATGGGGGATTTGCAAGGATTGAAAGAGTTAATATTTAGAAAGCACTTAGAAGATTGCCTGGAATATAGGAAGCACTACATAATTGTGAGCTATTAATAATAAAAATAACTTCATTAACAATATTACTATACTCACTCCATATGAATTCTCGCCCCATACGAATTGTGGGTTTCTGGAGGAGAAGGTTAGCATGCCTGAGGCAAAGTCATCCATCCCGTTCGAAGCCAGAGAACAAGTGGGTAAGGAAGATGACCCAGGATCGGACATCTGCAGGTCTGGTGGACAGGCTGTGCCAGAGACCGAGGCAGGGTGGAATCCCAATGATCCTGAGGATGGAGGAAAGGGAGGATATTTTCGGGGTCTGCTTCTGAAAGCCATGAAAAGAGTAAGCCGACCACCCATTAAATGGCCTAAATTCAGACAGGTCCAATAGGGCCCAGAGGAAAGCCGCACCTCCCCTCTCCCCCCTCCCCGCCACACACACACACTTTGTTCCAGAGGCCGCAGGACTGCCTCAGGCGATACACAAACTGGGACCTGGAGGCCCGGGGCCGTACAGTGATCCTGAATCCGTATTTCAGGTCTCAGAAGTGCTCCAGACACCCGTGGGAAACTCCCAAAGTTGGCAATCGGTCCTGCTACCAGTCCTGCACAGCTCCGAGTGGCTGCACGGAGGGTGCTCCATAACCGGCTTGAAGCTGACAATGCAAAGGAAGACAAGAAGATGAAAAGGCAGGCCGCCCTGCTCGCTGTGGCCCGCCAGTCTCCTCAAGGTAACCTGAGGGAGAGGGGCCATATGCCATGGGTGAGTAACCCCGGCTCCCACCGAGGGGCCAGGAGGTCACCCACAATGTCGGGGGCTAATCGGTGTGCGGACTGCCAAGAGGAAGGGCGTTGGTGGCAGGATTGTCCGAACCGTCCCCAGGGAGGGAAGGGATCGAAGAAAACCGAGCCGTGGCAGTTTCCCTTGACCACAGATGAGACGTGATGGGGCTGAGGGACACCCCCTTCCCCCGGTTGGCTCTGGGAGGCCCCAGTGACCTAGGCAGGAAGGAGGAGAACAGGCTGAATCTTTGCTCCCTAGTGGAGCCGTGTTCTTGGTGTGGAATGCCCACAAGGGAAACCTTTCTGAAAGAAAGTGTGAACTGAAGGAGGTCTCAGGAAAGGGAGAGACCAGAAGATTTCTGGAGCCCTGGACTTGTGAAACAGGGTCCAAACTGCTGAAGGATTCCTCACTGTGTGTACCAGAATGCCCCGTTCCCCACCCCCTTCTAGGGAGGGACGTGCTCTGTAAGTTAGGGGCCTCCACAGGCCGGGAACAGGAGAAAACCGAGATCCAAGCTCCAAAAAGTGGGGGAGGTGAGCTGATGGCCCTCTTGCAGGATACAGCAGCCCCTGAGAAGCGAGAGATTCCCCTACATGATTCAAGCAGGGCTAACTCGGAACTATGGGCCCAAGGACAGGTGGAGTGAGCAGCCGGTGCCACGCCAGGAAAGATAAAACGGAAGCATATACCCCTTGAAGCCAGAAGCCATAAAGAGTAAGCTTTCCTGGAATCAGTAAGTTTTCAGAACAGGGGAATCTAGATTTGCTCGAGACCTTAGTGCTCTCAATGCTGTGCGCTCCTGGGGCTATAATAGTAAATGTCTTCCCTTGGTTTCTGGCACCGAGCGCCTAAAAGTCCTGTGATTGCCCATACGAGAGCCACATGGAGCATCTTTGGTTAGGAGAATTACTTTAGGGCTCAGTTCCTGAAACGAGTCCAGAGCCAGAAAGGTGAAGTGGTTTGTCTGGTGTTATTCCTAACGAGCCCCTTTCAATGCCACCTGAACTGGTGTTAACTAGGTGAGTGTTGGAGAAGCCCTAAGGGTGGGGGCTGGGTGCCGGGGAAACCAACTGTGTGATTGGATTCGGGCCTTGGAAGTTTCATGCCCGTCCCCGTCCCCGCCCCCACCCCTGGGGTGGGGGAGGGGGCAAGAGGGGCTGAAGATCGCGCTGAGTAGCCAACGGCCAATGACCGTAACCGACTGTGCCCAGGCGTTGGAGTCTCCGTCAGACTGCGAAAGGACGGTGCTCAGACAGCTGCCGCGTTGGCGAACACGTGGAGGTTCGGGGAGAGTGGCACACCCAGAGAGGCCCCCGGAGCTCCTCCTCCCTGCCACACATGTTTTGCTCTATGCCCCTCTTCCCTGTGGCTGTTCAGAAGGGAGAGGTTCTCCCGAGTTGTGTGAGCCGCTCTATCAGAGCCCTCAAACCCAAGGAGGGGGTGGTGGGAACCTGCGGTCTTGCGGCCGGTTTGTCAGGAGCACAGCTCACGACCCGAACTTGCAATTGGCATCGAAAAAGGGGGCGGGGAGAAGCGTAATCCTGCGGGGTGTGATTCTATCCCCAGGAGGATAGAGTCAGATGTGAGCTAAGTATGTTCAGCTTCTTGACCAGTAAGGGATATAATGTGTCTAAAGGGATGGCTGTGTTTTTTCTCCTTTGGAATCTTTACATTGGATGCATGGCTATCAGCCTCTCTGATAAACTACAGGGTCCAGAAACAGATGCTTTTGAATGGGGCAAACTAGACACCATGGTGAAAGGATGGCCCCATGCTGGAGAGCTGTAGCTGCCACCTGCTTGTTAATCAAGAAAGCAAAAAATTTGGCTATGGACCTACCTATGAGGGTTTGGACCCCTACATCAATTCTCTAGTCTACCAGTGACTGATGAGGCCTCTGGCTATGCCAAAATAGAATACTGCACTATCAAGATATGATGCTAGATTCCCTTCAGATTTCTTTAAAATCCTGTCATATCTTAAACTCTGCTGCCCTTCTCCTTGATTCCAATGGGTCTTTAAGCCATGCTTGCCCAGAAGTGACCTCCAGCCACAGAGGTCTCCAGAGTGAATCGTGGACATTAAACATGGGCCAGAGATGCTTAAACTGTTAGAAGTGGTACAGGTCTCCAAGAAAGTAGCTGGGATCCATGGTAAAGCCCTTCAAAGGACATAACGTGGCAGCTGCAGCTGCAAAAATGGCCACTCCATCAGGAGAGCTTCTCTAGTTACCATTAATTTCCACACTGCCCTCGTGTGAACTGACACCTTCTGTGAACTTACTACAGATGAAGTGAGGGAAGCTACTACACAGCGTTCTCAGTGGTCCCCAATAGTCAAGGGCTGGAAGACAAACAAATGAGGGAAGGTTTATGTCCCCAAATAGCTTTAGTGTGCTCATGCCAAC
>NW_025802665.1:2369-7201 GCF_021613505.1 Equus quagga | reverse complement strand
GGAATCACAATCCCCGATTTCAAAACATACTACAAAGCTACAGTGATCAAAACAGCATGGTACTGGTACAAAAACAGGTCCACAGATCAATGGAACAGAATTGAAAGCCCAGAGATAAAACCACACATCTATGGACAGCTAATCTTCGACAAAGGAGCTGAGGGCCTACAAGGGAGAAAAGAAAGTCTCTTCAACAAATGGTGCTGGGAAAACTGGACAGCCACATGCAAAAGATTGAAAATCGACCATTCTTTTTCACCACACACCAAAATAAACTCAAAATGGATCAAAGACCTAAAGATTAGGCCTGAAACAATGTCTTCTAGAAGAGAATATAGGCTGTACGCTCTTTGACATCAGTTTCAAAAGAATCTTTTTGGACACTATAACTCCTCAGTTGAGGGAAACAATAGAAAGAATAAAGAAATGGGACTTCATCAGACTAAAGAGCTTCTTCAAGGCAAGCGAAAACAGGATTGAAACAAAAAAACAGCCCACTAATTGGGAAAAAATATTTACAAGCCACTTATCCGAGAAAGGGTTAATCTCCATAATATACGAAGAACTCACACAGCTTAACAACAAAAAAACAAACAACCCGATCAAAAAATGGGCAGTGGACATGAACAGACATTTCTCCAAGGAAGATATAAGTATGGCCAATAGACACATGAAAAGATGTTCATTATCACTAATCATCAGGCAAATGCAAATCAAAACTACACTAAGATATCACCTTACACCCATTAGATTGGCAAAAACATCGAAAACCAAGAGCGACAAATGTTGGAGAGGTTGTGGAGAAAAAGGAACCCTCATACACTGTTGGTGGGAATGCAAACTGGTACAGCCACTATGGAAAACAGTATGGAGATTTCTCAAAAAGTTAAAAATAGAAATATCCTATGACCCAGCCATCCCATTACTGGGTATCTATCCTAAAAACCTGATATCAGATATCTCAAGAGTCCGTTGCACCCCTATGTTCATCGCAGCATTATTTACAATAGCCAAGACGTGGAACCAGCCTACATGCCCAGAAACTGATGATTGGATAAAGAAGATGTGGTATATATACACAATGGAATACTACTCAGCCATAAAAAAAGACGAAATTGGCCCATTCACAACAATGTGGATGGACCTCGAGGGCATTATGTTAAGCGAAATAAGTCAGTCAGAGAAAGACGAACTCTATATGACTCCACTCATAGGTGGAAATTAGTATATTGAGAAGGAGATCTGATCGGTGGTTACCAGGGAAAAGGGGGGGTGGGGGGAGGGTACGGAGGGGGAAGTGGTGTACCCACAACATGACTAACAAAAATGTACAACTGAAATTTCACAAGCTTGTAATCCATCATAACATAAATAAAAAAAAAAAAAAAACTCTGAGAATGCAGATTTTAGTTAATTTAAACTCACAAATTATGCCTTTGGGATCCAGTTGCTGATGCTCTTCAAACACCTCAACAAATTTTATATTCTGCAGTTACGTCTACAGGTAAAATGAGACATTTAATTCTAAACCATGATTAATTTATAATTTTGGAAATGTATCTGTCATTAATTTTCCTTTCCACTCTCCCTCCCTTTTGTCCACTTTGCTGCTGAACTATTTCGAGCCCAGCCACCTCAAATAAACCACATTCCAGGTCCTAGATACATAAAGATAAAAAAGAACCTAGTTTCCTCCTTGAGAAGTTCAAGCAATTTGGACCACACAAAGAATTTCATAAGCTGTATAATATTGTTATAGATAAAGAAAAATGTTTAAAAATCAACTATTTCCCAAAGTGAACAGAAAGAATAGAAGATTCCTTTGTAGCTCATTTGTCTGAAAAACTGCAAATACATCATGGTTGTCCAATCTATTAAATATATTGTGCCATGTGCTAGAAATATGCAATAATATTGACCATGTTAAAAAATAAACTTGATGCTATCTTGTAATAATTGAGGTTTATCTTAAATAAAATTATATGTATGTACACACACACGAAGGTATTCTCCTCTCATAACCTACAATAGGTACAGATTATGTCAAAGTTATAACTACCTGATTATCACTTATTCATAAAAGAAGGACAAAACTGCCTAAAGAGTTGCTGATAAGATTATAATTGATGGAAATAAATTCTCACTTTAGAGAACACATCCACTTGATTTTAAGAATTTTTCAACAATCACAAAATAGTTTTGCTTTTGTAAATGGAGATCAAAGATGGCTACATGATATGACACCCTGGAGCCAGCACTGTGAAAGACTCCAACCAATTCTGCCATGATTTCACAAATCTTCAATAATGCAATAATTTTTGTGTAATGATGGAAAGCAAGGTCCTAACTTTCTTTAAAAACATTCAGATTTAATTGTCACTACCTTGAGGACAAATCAACAATGTAAATTCCCTGGAATTTTATCAGCATGGTAATTAATTTCAACACATACAAAAATCTCTTGTTTCCTATGGTTTCGGGAAATTCTTTTGGTTAAAGTTGGAATTATTTTGATTTGTTTTGTTTTGTTTTAATTTTAATTGTTCAAACCCTATTTAGACTTCCACAGTGGATAGTTTCTCATAGTTGGTTATGTAATATTCTATTAACACACATAGGTTTGAAATGTCGATGAAAATAATCCATAACCAATCTATAAATGAAAATTTGGGTGAGTTTATTCTGAGCTTAAATCTGAGAATTATAACCCGGGGCCTTTCTTCCTGAAGGAAGAAAGGGCACCAAAGAAGTGGGGTGCACAGAGTGGTTATATACCCCCAGTGAGGATGTTTCACATAGGATTGAAATGTCCCTTTTACAATAGTCGCGAGACTGCTCTGTCGGCACAGCGATTGATGGAAACAGCAGGGTGGCAGTCTGTTGTCTCCAGCTGACTGGTCACAGGTGAGCTGGGTGGTCAAAGGTGAGTGCAGCAATCAGTTTCTAGCCTAAGGAAAAATGCTTATCCCAAAGGAAATGCTAATGTGGGGGGAAGTTGCACCTTTATCTCAAGGGCCTTTGTTCTGGCCATAGGAAATGTCTAAGCAGATATACAATGCGTGCTCAACAGCCACAGTCAGGCCCTTTTGGAAAAAACAAAGTCAGGCCGAATTAGGTTTATACCAAATGGCTTCCTCATATGCTCCAATATATCTTATTGCTTGCCATATTTATTTGTCAGAAACTAACAATAATTTTAACTAAAGCATTAAATGAGTTACAAAATGAGAATATTGATCTATAAGGATGCTTTTCAAATTAAATCTTTGAATTTCTGGATTTATCCAAGGATGTCAGAGATCCCTCAAAGGGCAAGAGGAGGTTGAGTAGAGAAGGAATATGCAACCGCTTATCACCTACATGAAAGGAGAGTTCTCCTCTTTATCGATGTTCAGATACTGGAAATCTTGCATGAGATTTATGTGAAAAATATGAAGACAAAACAGAAGAACATGACCTGTTATAAAAACCACCAAAATCCCCTTTAACTCTGATTTTAAGATATGGCTTTTTTACACACAACTAGTAAGGGGCAGAACTGAGATTCAAACCAGGTAGTATAGCTTTAGAGTCTGCTTTTAGTAAGTGGGCATGCTTCATGCCAGAAACTGTGCTAGAGATGTAACATGAAACCCCATTGTATTACGTTCAATGTTTTTGTGTTGTCCCCTGCATTCCAGAGATGATGAATCAAAGCTTTGAGTAGATTGTGCCAAGTCTCATTTACCCCAGGATGAAGGAGCAGAAAACAGGATGTGAATACGTCTGTCCAATGCGAAAGTCTGCACTCTCATGCATGTTGCTTGGCACTGAATTCCTTATGCTGATGTTAAGTTCCTTGGCATCACAACAGAAAAGGCATTTGATAACATATTCCAGCACTGTTCTTCAGGGATCAAGGTATAAAAGGGAGTCTAGAATAGTGAGGGTGGCCTCATTAACGTAGTTTCCAAATGTCCTGCAGTACAGCAGTAAGTCAGCGTCAACACAAACTCAAAGAGCAGTTTGAGCTTCTCTCTACCTGCATACAATATTGTTTGCAGAGATCTGATTAGAAACTATCCCTGTCTTTAGGAGAAGGTGTTTGAGGACTCAAGAAGATAGTGAATTCCAGGTGAGTTTGCTTTCATAATATACTCTGTTCAGAATTTTAAACGTGTTCATATTTTAACTTACTAAGCTTATATTGAATTAATTTTTAAATGGAATCTACCCCACTTCTTGGTATTATGATCACTTTTTTTCTTTTTGCTACTCATTAATTGAAGGCACGTTTCATTACATCACTTCTTATCTATCCTACTGCTCACTCATGTGGAACAAGTGCACTTCCTCATACTTGGTTTTCCAGGATTTAAAAACAAAGTAGAAGCTGGAGAAGTACTCAGCAGAAGTGAGAAACGCTGTCGGAAAGATTTGAATTGTAGAGTTACAGTGTTTGGCACTGGGCAAATGTCATATCAGGATGTTCAGTACTTTGTCTTTGTAGGGGAGGAGGACATTTCCTCTCCCCAAATCTGGGTTCGTCTGGCTGGAGAACGAATTAAATTCACATGAGATAGAATAGCAAGAGAAAATTAAACAAAGCTTTATGAGGAACCATGGCCCGGGGCCTTTCTTCCCGAAGGAAGAAAGGGCACCAAAGAAGTGGGGTGCACACAGTTGTTATATACCCCCAAACAGGCTGTTTCACATGTGATTGAAATGTCCCTTTACAACAGTCATGAGGCCGCTCTGTCAGCACAGCGCTTGATGGAGGCAGATAGGTCTGCTGTCTCCGTGAGCGCCGCAGGGTGGCAGGTGTGTTGCCTCGGGCTGGGGGGGGGGGGGGG
>NW_025802665.1:0-2269 GCF_021613505.1 Equus quagga | reverse complement strand
GTCACAGATGAGCTCCGCAATCGGTTCCCAGCCCAAAGAAAGATGCTTAATCTTTAAGGAGACGCCAACGTTGGGAGGGGGAGGGAAGTCAGTTACAGGAGGTTACCAGAGAAGCACAATAAAATGCAGATTTAAGTCCTTGCCTTTGGTATTGATTAAGAGTTTTTGGAGAGAAGGTCATCTCCTTTGTTCTTCCTGGTACAGAGAGGGAGGCACCTTTTACAGATAGAGATTTACCTTACAAATGTAAACGTGTCCTAACAAAGGGCAAGTTCCATTCCTCAGAGCCTCCTTCCCTGTCCCAGTTTATCAAAAGCAATCAGCCTCAAATAATCCTGATGCCAAAGAGACATATCTTGGGGTGGCCATTTCCAGGTCCCCACATCTTCAAGGTCAAAAGTCTCCCTAAATGTATCCTTTACTGAGAAAACACAGGTCACTGACATCTCTGTTTTTCCTGTTTGCTTGTTTCATTGATTGATTTTTACATCAAAAGTTACAAGATGTTCATTCTGTATCAAACTGTCTCTCTTCTCATGTGCTGGCACCTCTATTCTCTCATCGTTCATCTGCTCCACTTGGGTTCACGGCTACATTCCTTGTTGCTTCCTCTGGAACTTTGACCAGTTATTACCTCTCTCTCGTGTAGGATGTCAGTAACTCTTTTCTCTGCTTCCTTTCTCCCTACTTACCAATGTGTTCACATCGTTTACCTAAAAACGGAGACTTCCTTGATCTGTCTGTCCTTCTCTTCACTATGCAATTGGCTAAAATAAGTTTTTTTTACTGCCTCCACATCGTGGCAAATTCCTGCCAACATTATCATATTTGTATTTCTCCAATCCATCCCCTTTGCTCCTTTAGCTACCATTGTCCCCCTGTTGCTAACCCAGAATATGGCAATATTCTTTGTGCTTTCCCTCCCTCCAGCTTCTTGCCCTCTGGTCCTTCCTTCTATTTAACAAATGAGGTAACTTTCTAAAACTTTTTGACCTTGTCCTTGTTTCCCTTGCTTAAGTCCTTTTATTGACTTCCTAGTAGCTTCGAGGTATGGCCTAGATAATACTGTGATAGATAAGCCCTGGAGAGGAAACAGAATCACATTGAATACCTTCTCCACATGCTGTAAAGAAATAAAATTTTATAGTTGACATTTATATGCTGAATGATTTTTACGGGAGTAAAAGAAACAGAAGGATGGGGGTCAAAAATGTCCATCTCCAAAGCAAAATATGCCCCTAGGCTTGATAAGACTAAGGCCTGGTTCATTATCAAGGAGACCATATTAGTAGGGGGAGAGGGGTATCTTTCTAATTTATGCATAGGTAACTGGTAAACAAAGTTAATCTGAAACACCTTTAGGATTGCTTGATATCTCCTACTTTAGGGACACTAAGGAAGCCCTTACTTCTTGGAGGGATACCCTAACAATTATCATGCTAATATATTAAAAGGAAATGAAACCAGATAGGTATAATTATATGACAGTCATAGGAATTCAATAGTGATACTTACTCTGAATTTAAATATTACTTATTGGAATTACATACAATAAACTTTCCACCAAGAAATTAATTGTTTCCCTATATATGTTTTTAATGTGGTGGAGGATTAGTCACTTTTCTCTTCAGATTGCTACAAATGCCTTTGAAAAGAGTTCAAAGCCATATCCCAGAAAATCAAGGCCTGTAAGTAATGTTCTTATCTGATATTCATCAAGGTAGATTAAACAGTAAAAATTTATTAGCATATTGTTTCAAACCATTCTTGAACATCAACAAATGTAGCAGTGTTAAAAGGTCATAAAGTTAGTTTCAGTCAATGTATTGATGTTTACTAGTTCAATAATATTACTTATTATTTAAACATCAAGCCAAAAAAATATGCGTATATTCATGTGCACATATTGCCCTGAAAAATAAAGAATTTTAGGATTAAACATATGTTTATTGCATCTAAAATGCCACATCTACTGAGATGTAGGTATGTAAAATGCCAAAGCCTACCAAAAAATAAGTAAATAAATCCTTAGACTTACGTAGTACCTTGCAGAAGTTCTTTATACTTACACATTCATTGTCATCCTCAACATTACTCTGTTCATATCTTTGGAAGATAAGTATTTAAATGTATATGTTTAAAGACATAGTATGTAGAGAATACAGCAGCATAAATGGTAGATCCTAGAAGGAATGGGAGGAAGAGCTAACAGCAAACAACTAGTGAGAAACAGAGCTATTAAATACTGATAACTGCTACCTGTGCTAGG
>NW_025802664.1:0-1376 GCF_021613505.1 Equus quagga | reverse complement strand
AATTATCACACTCCCTGACTATGTTTCCTTAGCCTCCAAGTGAAGATAATGATAGTGCCTAATTCATAGAGTTGTTGAATTATTTGTCTCCATTTAAAAATTGGGAGATTTCACATAAAGACAAAGATTTTCTCTTTAAAATTTAGAAAAAAGTCAGAATACTGGGTCTGCGGTTCCACCTGGCAATAATTGGCTGGCGATTGAGTGGGTTTTGCCCAATTTTGGAAGAATATGGCAGATTCCTCAACTGTCCCAATAGACTTAGTTTGCCTATTTAGCACCTGTGTGCCTCTAAGCTGTGAGCCCTGCTGTACACCAACCTGTGAGTGTGTGGGGTGGGGCTGTGTTAAAACCAGAACAACAGGGGCCGTCCCCGTGGCTGAGTGGTTAAGTTCGCACACTACACTTCAGCAGCCCAGGGTTTCACCGGTTTGGATCCTGGGCACGGACATGGCACCACTCATCAGGCCATGTTGAGGTGTCATCCCACATGCCACAACTAGAAAGACTCACAAGTAAAATATACAACTATGTACTGGAGGGATTGGGGGAGAAAAAGCAGAAAAAAAAAAACAAAAACAGAGCAACAGATAAGAACCAAGTTCAACAGGGACTTCTCCATGGACTTCTGCCTCTCACTGGGCTCCCAACTTGCACGGCTGGGAAGGATAGTTTATAACACAGACTAAAGGGAGCCCTTGGGTCCAATGCATCTTTAGTATCCAATTATCAAAATTCCACCAAAAATTTCAAATTGCAGAGCTTCTCAGAAATCTGCAGGTAATACCGTGCACCACGACTTTCTCTTTCCAAACAGGACTTCTGGTGCTGTGACCTGAAAGGCAGGTACAATCTGAAGGTTGAAACTCTAGTAGCCAAGCTTAGCTGCAATTAGAAAAAATAAACAAAGGAATTTTAAGACTCCATCCCTACTGAATCTCCTTGGATGCTATACTGGAAATCTGACTTTGTTTCTCCTGGTGATTCGGATAAGTAGGTAAACAATAACCACAGATGAGGGTCATCCCAGGGAACATTGAGATGCAGAAAAGGGCTCAAAGAAAAAACAGACACAAAAAAAACAGCCCATGTTCTTTACCCCATCAGTTTTTCCTTCTACAAAAGAAAGAAACACACACACTAGGCTTTAACAGAAGTCAGAGGCAGCCTTTACTTTAAGCATAAAGTTGCTTAACTGACAGGATAAAGAATTCTCTTCAGCCCAAAATATCTTCCTTTCTCATGCCGGGAATTTCACTACCATTAATTCACTCATTTACATTGGGTGCTGTCAGTTCCTAACATCTCTTTTAACTTTCAAAAACTCACCTAAGAAATGAAGTTCCAGATACTTTCGGTCCAAGTATATACCTGTC
>NW_025802663.1:0-3527 GCF_021613505.1 Equus quagga | reverse complement strand
CACTGTGCCCTAAAGTTTCTCTGAAGCTTCTTTGTTCCAGGAGGTTTCAGCAAACACAAAGCTATATGTTTACTCTCTACACTTGTTTCAAGTTGATAATGATGAAAGGGAGTCTGGTGTCTTGTATGTTTCCCATCTGCTTGAATATGGACTTTTTAATGTTCAAAAAGGACAAGAAGTAGTGTTTTCATTCAAGAAGTTCAGGGAACTAACACATCTTCTCTTTGAATGGGGCTTTCTCATCTCTGGAGGTCTGGACCCTGGGCCGGACGTGGAACCCAATGGAGTGGAAGATTAATGGATCACAGGACTCAGGCGCATTACTGCCATAAGAAGGAGGCCTTGGTTCTGGGGTGAGTAGGCTCCTGGATGTGGAGAGGACAATGACTGGCAGACTCGGGGGGAATGAGCTCAGTGGGATTCTCCATAAAGTGTTGGTGAGGCTAAAGCCAAAGAACAGATTCATTTCAAGAAGCCAGTATGATCTAAAGACATCACATAGAATGCACACCAGTTATTCCTCTTGACTTTGAGAGCCATCCAAACTTATGATACCTTATGACCCCCTTCTTGAATCCTTAATTTTATTTTTCAATTAAAATTTTGAATCCATGCACAAGGAACAAAATTCAAAAGGTAGAGGAGCAATGAGTGACAAATACTGTCTCTCCTCTCCCCGCCCCAGCCCTCAGCCTTCTCCAGGAAACCCCCACTGTTAACACATTATTAGGCAGCTTGCTTTTCTCACTAATGCTTTAGCAGGAACGCTTTTATATCAGCACACACAGAACTCTATCATTATTTTTAACAGCATTATACTATCCAACTGTTTTTGTATACCATCATTCAACTATCTTCTTATTGAAAAAACATTGTTAAATTGCTGCGATCTTGTGATTTCCAAACTTTTGCAGTTACAAGCAGGACTGCATTGAGTATCTTTTTATATATATATATCATCTTGCTCATAAGTGAATGCATCTTTTAGACAAATTTCCTGAAGTAGAATTGCTGGGTTGAAGAACACGTCTTGTACGTTTACAGGTGTTACTCCATTGTCCTCCATAAAGGCTGCCCCAACAGCACTCACACAAATACACCAGCCTGGATACTCCCCACCCACAATGGAGTGTGTTCTAGAAGCCCTGGGATGAGCCAGTTTCCATCCTCCTTTCTTCCTGCCTAGATATGGTTAGTGATGTGCTTGCTCAAAATACCTAATGTCCTAGACTTTCTCACAGCTCAGAGTTGCCCCCAAAGAGAGTTTTGACCAATGAAACATCATCACTAGAAGGGAACCCTTTTCCAGTAGTAAAATAAACCTTTGTTATTGCCTCACACCCTTTATTATGTTAACTTTCATCTTCTGCCTCTCTCTGCTTGGGTGACAGAAGCACTTGGACCTGCAGCAGCTGCGTTTTGACCAAAAATAAGATGGTTACTCCATGTGGACGCTGGAGCAGGTGCACACACGATGCTGGGACCATAAGGCCATAGTTGGGCCACCTCACCCCATCCTGGACTCCACACTTCCAGTTGTTGTGACCTGGGAAACACACACTATATTCTTTCTAAAGCCACAGTTTTCTGTGGGTTCCTGGTGTTTGTGGCTGAAAGCAGGCTGATCTGTGACTGAGGCTTTCTGTTCTTTCCCAATCTGAGAGGTAAGAAATGGGATCCCACTGTCATCTTGGTACCCATTTCTCTCACGAATCAGAATCCACATGTTACCTGGTCTGAGAAGTATTTGTATTTCTTTTCCTTAAATGTCCTTTCTTTTTTGCCTGTTTTTGAAAGTGGAATTTTTGGCTCATTTATTCCTATTGCTTTGTAGGAACTCTTTGTAAATTCAGGAGAGGAGATTTTGTTCCCAAGTACTGGAAATTGTTTCCAGGGTTTGTCCTTCTGGCCTTTGTTTTTTTTTTCTGCCAGGCAGAAACGTTGGACTTTGTCATTTAAAAAATTCTTTCATGATTTCTGAGTTTTGCGTCTTTCACACTTGCTTTTGTAAAACTTGGTCTTCCAGGTGTTAGTGCTTTTTTTGCACGAAAATAAATCCTCACATCTTGTGATATGAGACAGAGTGTCTGTCTAACCTGCTGCCCCCTCTCAGGGGAGCTGTACATTCCCAGTGGGGTTATCAGGATCCTTATAATTTTGAATTAGGAACGGTACATGTGGACATCCAGCAAGTAGATAGGACACATGGCCATGGGTGGAGTGCCAGATCACAGGAAGAACAAAAGGGCTTTAGGCAACAAGGGAGCTCTGTTTATTCCTCCTTCTCTTAGGTCCCTCTGTGCTGCATTCCCCAAATCATAAGCATATCCACAAGTGTTGTTATGCAGACACAGACATCCATTTCCAAAGGCCCATTAACTCTGATCTTTCACCAATTGACTTGTGCATCCATAGGGCTATTTCTCTTCACTCCTCAGAGACACTCAGCATCCTGCTACCCGACAGGAGGCACTAAACCCCAATAGGGATCACTGTCTTGATGATGAGGACTTGTTTCTGCTTCCAGTACCATGCATCTTGAGCCTTTGATGGGTTGATTCTGCTGGTCATTATATTGTCAAACAGCCCAGTCTGTGGACAGGTCAACAATACTCCCAGCCACCACATCCTGAAATCAATGAAATCTCTTTACTTGACAGTAATTGTAAATAGGAATTTTTGCCGGTTTTGTCTGGTAAGATGTTTTCCTCAACTATTCAAAAGGTGAAAACTTCGATCAGGTCCCAGGGGCTTCACATTAACCTTTCAATGAGGGGATTTACAAAGGCATGTATTAGGGAGAGGCCACAACTCTGTTTGAGATCATCAGATGTCAAATGCCTGATAATGACCCGCCTTCAGTTCATGAGCTTAAAACTCAAATAACTCCCAACAACTCACATTAGTTAACACTCTAGAATTCAGAAAGATAAGAAAGTGTAGAGGGTAGTAGTAAAGTATTGGGGATTTGGCATCATTTTGTTGCTTAACCTGTTGTGATGTTTAGTAAGATCCATAATTTTTCTAAGGTTCATCTTCCCATCTGCAAATAAAAAAAAGTTGATAATATTTTCTTAATATCGTTATTGAGAGGATTAATTATCATAGTGGATGAAGAGTACTTAGTAATCAATAAATATTAGCTAAGATTAGCATAGTAAATACTTCTCTGTATCCAGAGAAAACTACTTAGCACACAGTAGTTTCTCAATGGATAGTCCTTCTATGAAGTCACAACAGCCATTCTTCATCCCACATCATGTGTAAAGAATGCAATCACATTCTCATTTAGCATACGATGAGTCCCACAGGATTTAAATGGTATGTCCAAAGGTAAATGACAAGCACTTATTGGAGCTGGATTGGAAACCCAGGTCTCCAGTTTATAAAGACCTCAAGAAGTTTGTGGTATTATTCTGTATTGATAGAGGGTCACAATATAAGAAGTGTTTCAAGTTAGTGCAATACTTAGGAAAATCACACTATGATACAGTAAAGGCTTCAAGTCCTCCTCAAAGGAGAAAGAG
>NW_025802662.1:0-1679 GCF_021613505.1 Equus quagga | reverse complement strand
GCCCTGGCCGTCACACCCGAACAACGGGTCTGAGTTACCAACGGCGGCGAACGCAACAGCACACGGCACGAGTGTGGATGGGGCCCACGCCTTTTCCGCTTACGAGAACGCTCTCTTCCTTGCGATTGTGCTCGTGAGCCTCTGTGGGTTGGTGGGGAACGGGACGGTCATCTGGCTGCTCGGGTTCCGCATCAAGAGGAACCCCTTTTCCGTCTACATCCTCAACTTGGCCGGTGCCGACTTCGCCTTCCTCTTCTGCAAAAGCGTCAGGTTCCTACTTTTGGTTTTAAATCGCTCCGTAGCTGTGCTCAATGTGCTCATACGAGGGGTCACCTTCTCTTCTTACCTGGGGGGTCTGAGTCTGCTGATGGCCGTCAGCGTCGAGCGCTGTCTGTCCGTGCTCTTCCCCATCTGGTACAGGTGCCGCCGCCCGGCGCAGCTCTCGGCCATCGCGTGCGCTCTGATTTGGGGGCTGTCATTGTGTCCGGGGATCTTGGTGTTCTTGTGTGTCCACTTTGTGGACTTCTCGTGTGATGTAGTAAACTTGGTCTATAATGGGATGTTCTTCCTTACCTTTCTGGTGCTCTGTGTGTCCAGCCTTGTTCTGCTCATCAGGGTGCAGTGCTTCTCCATGCGGAGACAGCCCGCCAGGCTCTCCAGGATCGTCCTTCTCACGGTCCTGGCCTTCCTGCTGCTCGGTCTGCCTCTCGGCGCAGGCTTGCTGGCCGACAGGCTCTCCCCCTCCTTCCCCTATTATGACGTTGTGCTGCCCGTCTTCCATCTCCTCTCCGCCCTGAACAGCGGGGTCAACCCCCTCATTTACTTCTTCATGGGAAGGCAGAGGCAACAGCGGGGCCGGAAGCCTCTCAGAGAAGTGCTCCAGAGCGCGCTGACGGAGGACGTGGAGCTGAGCACAGAAGAGCCGCCGTCCCCAGACAACACCTGATGTCCCCCTGAGCCCAGGGAGAGGGCAGCTCTGCTGGAGCCTCAAGATCCGACCCTGCACGAGGGCCCACCCATCCTGCACCCACTTTAAAGGCTGGCACAGCCACCCCATCTCTTACACGAATTCATTATGAGAAACAATCGTGTTTGGGTTGATCGGCCTCCATGCTTTGCATTGAGATTTACAAGCAGGCCCCTGTTAGGTCTATTTTTTTTCCTCCTTGTATCTTCCTTCTGGAAGTCTCCTCTGCTAGTTTTGCTTATCCAGGCTTCCCACAGCCCTCTGCTCCTAGGGAGAGGCTGTGAACTGAACTCAGTGGGTTCATGTCTTGGTGACTGCAGAGCCGAAAAGCACAACCAAGGCAGAAGCAGGGGAAGAAAGGTTTATCACTTGCACGAGCGATGGAGAACAGCGGGGACGACTCCCAGAGCAGGGTCTCCCCGAGCTCAGTGCTCATGGAGACGTTATACACAGGAGGGCGGAAGGTCAGGGTTTATTTGTAACGAGTGTGTTCTTTTAAGGCGCATGTATAGCATGTATACATGTTAGTACATACATCGCATGATCTAAAAATGGCTGTTTGGACCTCCCCAGAGGAGGGAAATTTAAGATGCTAATGAGTTAAGGAAACTTTAGGATATCTGATGCTGGAACAATTTGCAGAGGTCTTTCTGTAAACACGTGACTTCTCTGCAAAACAGACTACATAGTTTCTTTTTGTCTGAAAAAACCC
>NW_025802661.1:0-1534 GCF_021613505.1 Equus quagga | reverse complement strand
TATCTATATGAATACATGTATATAGTTTTAAAAAGCTGGAAGCATCCATGCGTGCATTTTTCTGGGATTTGCTTTATTCTTTTTTAACTTAATAGTGTGTCTTGGAAGTTTTTCTGTGGTAGTACATAAGGTCTACCTTATTCTACTTAATGGCTTTTGTCTAACAAGTAAGGATGAATGATGAGGAGCACACAAGCCAGGCCTTCTTCAACAGCATTTGCTGGGAGAGATTCACGGAAACAGGTGCATTGCCATTGTTCCTTCCCTCAGCCTGTCTCTTTACCTGTTGTACTCTGCAACAACACTCAGAAACGTTGCGTTGTCCGACATCAGACTGGGAAATGTTCCCGCCTTAGGTATGGGACTTCATGACTCTCGGGGTCCTACCCTTCTTGGGTGTGTGTTCAGAGCTATGGTCGAGCAGTCCCATGACCTGGCCCTGGCCTAGGCCTCTTGCCTTGTTCTGACACCACTAAGCATTCATGGTTGGGGAATACGCTCTCCTTTTCTCTGATCAGCCTTGCCTCCCAGTGTTCTACCAGGATATAGTTGGCTTCCATGGAGCTCTGTAGGAGACCAGCTCCTACTCTGGGAAGGAGACTTGCACATTAACCCTTACCTCTCAGCAGTATTGAAAACTGTAGTGTGGATCACTGCAAATTAATGACCCATTCCTCTATTAACAGATATCTAGTTTCAAATTTTCCCCTAATATTTAGCTGTTATAAATAATGGTTAAATGATCCTCCTTGTAGATAATTTCTAGAAATTGAACTCCTAAATCCAAGAGTATGTGCATATTTCAATTTTGAAGGCTACCTTCAAATGTTTTCCAAAAGCCTTTACTAACTGACACTGTTACCCAGTGGTATTCACTTCTCTGACCAATAATTAATGTTATGAGTCTTCTTAAATTTTGACCTTCTGTTACCTTAGGTTCTAATTTGTATTTTCTTCATTGCTAGAGTCATTGATTACCTTTTAAAGCTTACATGACCATTTGTAGATCTCCAATTAAGAATTTCCTACTTATATATATATATATTTTGTTTTTGAGGAACACTAGCCCTGAGCTAACATCCGTGCCCATCTTCCTCTGCTTTGTATGTGGGACGCCTGCCACAGCATAGCTTGCCAAGCAGTGTGTAGGTCCGCACCTGGGATCCAAACCAGTGGACCCCAGGCCACCGAAGCAAAATGTGCGAACTTAACCACTGTTCCACCAGGCCAGCCCCATGAATTTCCTGCTTATATTCTTTATCTAATTTTTGAGGTTTTTCTTTTTTACATATTAATTATAAGTACTCATTTTGTAATATGTTTAGTAATCATTTGCTTTCATATATGTTATCTATATTTTCTCTATTTCTTTGCCCTGTCTTTTAACTTCATTTATGATGTGTTATGCTGTATAGCCATTTTAACTTTATGAAGTATCTTTTTGTAGCATTTGAGTTTTGAATTTTATTTTGGAAAGCTCTTTCCAACCAAGATTATAAAAATATTTTCTTCTAGCACTTTTGTAATTTAGTGA
>NW_025802660.1:1277-3201 GCF_021613505.1 Equus quagga | reverse complement strand
TGGGTCGGGAGAGTGGAGGGGCCAAGGATTAAAGGCCCTGTGACCAGCCAAAAGCAGGCCCTGGGAGGTGACCAGGAGGAGTCTGGTGTTCTTGGAGGGTGAGGGGTGGGGATTGAGGGCCGGCTATAAAGGATTTGAGGCTGCTCCGTGTGGGGACCCTGGGCTGGGCCAGGAGGCTGAGCATGAGGAGTTTTCAGGGGAGGGTCATGGGGACACCTGAGACCAGGGGCTCATCCCATCTAACCTCGATGGCACAGGGCATCGTCCCCTTCCTGGGCAGCATGCTAACTGACCTGATCATGCTGGACTCTGCCATGGAGGATTACGTAAATGTGAGTGAGGCCGGGGGCCAGAAGGGGGTGACCAGGTTGTGACTTGGGAAGACACAGTCTCAGCACCAAGACCTGAGTGGTCAGAATGTGGTAACTTCCTGTCATGACTGCCTCCCTGGCTTCCCTGTGGGCTGAGACAGTGTGCCCCTCTTAGGGATGAGGGAACGAAGGCTCCACGTGGAGCCCGTCCCGGGTCCCCAGGCTGGCGAAAGAGCAGAGCTGCCCGCCTGCAGAGCTGCATGGGCTTTGTTGGAGGCGAGAGAGAAGTCGGCCTCCAAGTCAGGCAGCACACTGATGGAGCTGTCCCTTCCTGCCTGAGGACTCAGCCTCCCTGTCTGTCATCAGAGAGGCTTGGGCTACAGGGTCCTTGAGTGTCGGCCCCCATGTCCTGACTTCTCTGGAGCCCAGAGCCTGGCCTGGGTCCAAGTCCTGTTTTCTGTCATGCCCAGCCCCCTCCTGGACCTGGAGCAGGGCACCATGAGAAGGGGTGCACCCGGGGGCTTGTCATAGCTAGGGGGCTCGTTCTGATGGACTTTTGCTGTCTGCCTTCCAGGGCAATGAGATCAACCACGAGAAAAAGATAAAGGTGAGCAGCTGTGGGCTTCCATGTCAGGGAGGAGAGGGGTGTTGAAACCAGAGACACCCCTGGGCAGAACTCTCCTGGGCTCCACCCCCTGTGTCTTACATTTATTGAGAGTGTTGGATGACAGAGAATTAGGAGACCCATCCAGTAGGGGGGTGGGGGCTGCGGTGGGCATCAAGCGAAACTTTGTGCAGGAGGGGCTTATACCCATCTCTGAGAACAGGTAGGACCTGCATGGAATTGGAGGGAAGGAGGCTCCCATGTGAGCAAGAACCCAGGACAAGTCCCCTTGCCCCACTCCTCACCCCCTGAAGACCCTGCAGCATCCCCAGCAGCCTCTGTCGGCATCGTCTCCTCTCTCTGGTCCCAGGAACACAGCGTGATGATTGAGATCGTTCAGCTCCAGGAGGCTGCAGAGAATTACAACCTAGAGCCCCAGGAGCTATTCAGGGCCTGGTTCTGGGACATGGAGCAGCTCAGTGAGGACGAGAGGTGAGGCCAGCCAGGAGATGGGGAGGAACAGGTGGACTCTCCCTGCTGGCCAGTCCGGAGAGCCTGAGTCCATGGCTCCCTTGTCAGCCCTGACCTGTCCCATGGCTATGGCTAGGGCACCTGGACTCCAGCTGCTGGGCAGATGCCGGGAGGGACACCTGGGCTGTGGATTGTGGGAGGCTCACAGGTGCCACTCTGTCCTGTAGCTACATCCTGTCCTTCCTTCTGGAGCCCCCTTCCTAGTTGGCCAGCAAATGTCTCCAGGCCCAGAGAGCACGGCCATCATGAAGCTGAGGAGGGAGTGAGTGTCCCGTGGTCATATGTCCTCTTCCTTAGCACTGGGAACCCAGCTGAGTCACTCGGGGTGCACGGGCCCCACCACCTGCCACCCTTCCCGGAGGACAATTTCCATCTCTGTAGGGGTGAGAATCACTGCTTGTAAATAGTTCATGCCAGATTTGCAGACTGTTGTATTAAAGTCCTGTTTCTCTTAGAGCCTGGGAGTGGTGGTTCTTTC
>NW_025802660.1:0-1267 GCF_021613505.1 Equus quagga | reverse complement strand
AAGCTGGGCCAGGAGCAGAGACAGCCCGTCAGACCCCTGAGATGGGAGGTTGAGGTGTTTTCTCAGGCCGAGCATCCACCACGGAAATATGGGGGGCCCTAAAGCCACCACTTGCCAGGCCCACTCTGTGCCCCAGGGGTGGGGCTGCCCGTCCACACTCTGGAGGGAGAGGAAACATTTCCTGCGTCTCTTGTGGACGTGTCTCTGGACCCCATGTTGGGAACTTGTAGTTTTCTAGTTCAGCCTCTGGAAACGCATCAGCTCTAAGTGGGGAAAACACGTAAGGAGATCAAACCGTGCGTGTGGAGAGGACAAGGCCAGGGGAAGGTCATTTGTGCAGGGACTTTGGGCAGGCAGGACCTCCCCTCCTCAGTGTCCCCCTGGGGCTCCATGCTCACCCTTTCCCTGGCCTGGAATCCTGCTGGGAACTTGTCCCCGGCTCCGAAGTCCTCTCCCTGCTCGTCTCCTCTCCAGGGGAACACTTGTGGTGCAGCCGTCCAGGCTCCAGCTGGGCCCCGTTCCCGACACCCTCCTGCTCCCTGGGACCCAGGACCCCAGCCCCTGCACTTCCTTCTTCACTCTTGTCAAGTCAGAAGTCCCCTCAAGGCCCCACCCTCCCTCAGGTGCCTCACAGCCACTCCTCCCCGGCTGGCCTGATGGACCAGGATGGGTTCTGACAGGCGGGATAAGGGTCCATGTACCTGGCCAGACGAAACCCCCACTCGGTCCCTTGCTGACCAAGGTGACTTCCGGGTCTGTGTGGTGCTGACGTCCTTGGTCTGGGAGATCCGTCCGTCACACCCTGAGTCATGTTATTCCTGACTTGTCCTACGTTCTGGCTGGGCCCGAGCCCATAGACCTTTGCCCCTGGGATGGCTGTGCTCTCATCCGCAGTCTTGTGCTGTGGTTACCTCCTGGGCTGTGTGAGCCATTTCTGTTGGGGGCTTTGAAAGCTGAGGCTGAGAGGGGCAGGTGTAGGGATGTCCTCCAGGGGAATGCCACCCAACTGTGATCTCTGGGCATCCATGGACACGGCCTTGCCTGTTTAAATCCTGAAGGGCTGGCAGTATGGGTGGACAAGAGCCACTGCGCTGAGTTCACCCAGAGTCCCCACCCGGTGATCGGCAGCTCAGGGGTCACCGCCGAGTATTGTGAACGTGCTCCCACGGAAACACCCAGTCACAGCAAGACCCAGATGACTTGTTTAGCGGTTCAGAGCTCTCCCCTCTGGATGGAGGCTGCCAGTGGCCCTCAGACACACAGGGGG